>NC_026150.1:16798354-16834818 GCF_000512975.1 Sesamum indicum
TTGCTGTTGGTGGGTTCTCATGTTAACTTGAACTGGTACTTTTGTTGCAGATGATAATGCTAGAGGGGGCAAAAGCTACAACAGAAACTGTTGATGCTTTGAGATCTGGAGCAGCTGCAATGAAAGCTATGCAGAAGGCAACGTAAGTTGTTTTGATCCCAGTATGCCTTGTTAATTATGATTGAGAGTAAACAGTTTTGAGCGGTTAACCAACAAATTCCCCACCACACTTGATGCTGTCCCCTATACAATGAACTCAAACAGACAAGGGAAGGAACCACCCAAAAATAAATTAAAAGATTATAAAATTTTGACTGGAAATGAAGAAAGACTGTGTGGAGAGTATGTAATATAGCTTGACTGTTTCACGTAATCATATTTATTATTCATCCAAGTAATCGTTTAGTATAGACTTTTGGAGGCTGCAGCAGACCACTGCATTTTAATGTTATATACATAAACATGGTATGGCTCAATTATCGATATGTTGCCCTCGTGATGCTTGGATAATAAGGAAAAGTGGTTTCTCACATTAATATGAAGAAAAATGTGTAACGAATGCCACATGCTACTTGTCTGACATGCTAAATTTTGTCTTCTCATATTCTCTCCTGGCTTTTGCTGTAGTAACATAGATGATGTTGACAAGACAATGGATGAGATCAATGAGCAGACCGAGAATATGAAACAAATTCAAGAAGCACTATCAACACCAATTGGCGCAGCAGCTGATTTTGATGAGGTATGCTGTAGTTTCTGATAGCTTCTTGTTGTCATTTTTTCCTTTTAAGAGAGTATATGTTATTCATTCACCTTCTGCAGGATGAATTAGAGGCAGAACTTGAGGAACTTGAAGGAGCTGAGCTGGAAGAACAGCTTCTGCAACCTGCTACAACAGCACCTGCTGCTCCTGTTCATGTTCCTGCCGGAAGGCAGCCAGTAAAGAAAGTTGCGGATGAGGATGATGAACTCGCTGAATTGCAGAGGGAGATGGCCCTTTGAGGAGGTCATTTCCTCACCTACTCTGTTAGTTGCTAATTGTGTTTGTTGGTTGCATCCTGATATATTTATGTGGCACTTGTAACAAAACCAGCATGTCTAACTGTGTTAAAGATTTCGAATGAGGAAGATTAAGGATATAGCAAATGAAAGGTGTGTTGAATTATAGGATAGCAATGTTGCATTGATTTAATAGGTAAATAAACAAGCAGTAACAGCTAAAAATATTTGGTTTTTGGGTTTTTGGTGATTTCTACAGAATATATTGCAAACTTGGCTAAATTGTTAAGTGAAATTTTGTTATGTGTGCTTTAGCAGTGGTTATTGCATGTGCAGTGAATAGCCTTCTCCAGTGAATATGCAGCACAAATTTTTTTTTCTAAGTGTTTTCCAAACTTGAGCTCTTTGAATTGATGCAATAACGGTTATTGTGCGTGTCTTATTTGGAAAAAAGTAATTTACCAGTCAATATATACAGAATGACTGCCTTGTTGTCAGCATAGTTGCATTGGACTGAATACATACATTGTAGCTTTTAGATGCCACTATGATCAGTAACTTTATCAAAGTTAATGACCGTTGTTTTGGTTGCTGCTTTGCAGATATCAGTTCCGAAATCTGAAGAAACTGTAAAAATTGGCTGTACTGTATAATTGAGATCATAGCTTGAGCTGCTGCCCCCATTTTCAGATCAAAATTTCATGGATGTGCATTTTTCAGACAAAGATGTATAGATGACATTAATAATTTATTTTCTGTTTCTGTTTGCTGGGAAAGAAGTGTGTTATTAGCATGCATTATTCGGATATTTGGGAGTGTATGGAATGCACTTTTTTAACATATTCCCTAGATCTTTTGCATTCTTGGTTACTCCACTAAGCAATTTATGGTTTCAAGCATTAAATTGTTATTTCTGTTCCAATATATTTACATACCCTACATGAATGAAAACAAAAAATCTTGTGTCGTGTAGTAATATTCATGAACTTCAGTTGTATCCTACACGTACAGGAATGAAAAGACCCTTTTGTTACAATATAATTGTAGTTTTTGGCCTGGTGGCGATTCAAGTCATTATGTTCCTCGGTACTGTTGAGCTTAGCAAATGTTACTGCCTCTCTTTGCCGTCAGGATTAACAATAATTATTAGCTAGACATGAAAGGTTTTGAATCTCATACTTGCGCTCCTTGCTGTTTGTTTTAATGCATGAATTTCCATTAGCTAAATTTATGAAGAATAGTAAGTAGTATAAGGTTAATTACCTCCTATTATCTAGTTTTAAAGATATCATCCTTCAGTGACTCCTGAAAACCATATTAAATTTGGCATTTGACTGTCATCTAGAGTGTGTGAGTGTGTGTGTGTGTGTGTGTGTGTGTGTGTGTGAGAGAGAGAGAGAGAGAGAGAGAGAGAGAGAGAGAGTGTGTGTGTGTGTGTGTGTGTGTGTGTGTGTGTGTGTGTGTGAGAGAGAGAGAGAGAGAGAGAGAGAGAGAGAGAGAGAGAGAATCCTTGGTGCATAGTCATAACCTCATGCAACTTCCATGACATTGACCAACATGACAGACGAGAGATATTGATGCTATACTACTTTTCTTTTCTTGTGTCTGGCACACTAGAAAGGCAGTAGACTGCCATTAAAATTCAGACCCCACGATTAAAATGTACATGGTATGAGAAAATTTGCATCATAAATGATCAAAAGTATGCATATATGTATAAGTTAATCATATATGTATTCTTGCCGTAATACTTCTTGCAAGCAATTTTATCATATGTTTCTGTCCTCTGATCCAACCAAGTTGCCGAAACTACTAAATAAGAATAAACAAAAAGAAATCATCTTTCTTTGGCAATTCCTAGGTTCCTTTGCTTGCATTCATTTGTTTCATGCAAATTACATCACAATACTAGTTAGCCATATGAATTTATGTTGTCCTTTATAGACTTTGACTCACTCCTGGTGGATTAGAATCAATATGGAAAATACTGAACAGATCTGCATTACCATCAGCTCCAAGGGCTTCCTCTTGAGGCCAAATGCTACTTAGAACTTCATATGAATATTCATCCCTTGGTATTCCATTGACTCCGTAGTTTTCATCCATTGCTGAAGCGAATGGCATGAAAGGGCTTGAATCTTGGTGGGATGGAGAAAAATAGTTACTGTTATCAGCACTTGAACAATTACTTGACCCTTCAAGAATGAATCTTGAGAAGCTAAAACTTATGGGTTCATATGGAACAGTAATTTTGGCATTGGCATTCACTAGGCCTGCAGTAGTGTTGTCAGCTAGAAATGGCGTTGGAAAAGTTGGAGAAAACGCCAGTGAAGTTGTTGAGGCATGGAAAGTAGTGGCCTTGTCAGGAATGGTGGTGGTTGTGATGGTGCCGGAGGTGGCAATGGTGGCCGTTTTCACGTTAGTCTTCATCCGAGGAGTATTGCAGTCTGCTGGCATGAGCTTCTTTTTCAACTTTGTGTTCCAGTAGTTTTTCACATCATTATCTGTTCTTCCTGGCAGGTGTGAAGCTATCACAGACCATCTATGGATCAAAAACAAAAGCAAAAGTAGTCAAAACTTATAATAAGAAAGAATAATTAAGCAAATTCACCTAACTTTAATGATCATCATGAACTTATACAGTGTGTGTTTGAACTTGCCTGCTTCCTATTTTCCTGTATAAATTGCATATTACATTTTCTTCATCTTGTGTGAAAGCTCCATGCTTAATATCTGGTCTCAGGTAATTAAGCCATCTGAGCCGGCAACTCTTTCCACAACGCTGAAGCCCTGAGACCAAAGAGTTTATAAATCAACCAAATAAGGACAGTAAAAATTTAGCCAGATAAGTGATAACAATAAGCTGGTTTGTGAATTGTTTGAAGAAATGTATTTAGGAAGGAAATTCTGCAAAGGGAAAGTAAAGCTTATGTAGACCTCAAGCAAATGATCTAGCAGCAAGAAATCAACCTTGAATCCTTTAAGTGAGAGTTTGAGAGACAAACTTACAAGTCCAGTACCAACAAACACAAACTTGATCATACAGGGGGGGGGGTTGATATGTATGTATGTGTATATACCAGCCTTGTGAGGCAGGGCTATCCAGTTCCCCCCAGTGCCATGGTTGTGAAGATAAGTCCTGAGAGTGGCATCCTCTTCTGGAGACCAACTCCCCCTTTTCACTTTGCTCTTGTCACAGCAAGGACTTCTTCCCATTATCTTCACACACTACAAACACTAAAAAACACAAGAACCTGAAAAGGGATTTGTGGGACTATGTATTATTTATAGAGTTTGCATACACACGCACACACACACACACAAGTGAAGATCAACATCAAGACACTGAAATTACCAAGTATGTTTCAAAAGATATAAAAGCACCAGTCTTTTCCTGCTCTAAGACTGTTGTTATTGTTGGTCTCTTTTATGATCTTGACTTTGCATGACCCCTTATTTATTACAAAGAATTTTCAATGAAACTTGTTTCTGCTTAATGATCAGATTAAAGACTGATATATGTGAGGCACATAGTCAAAAGTTAAGACTTGTACTTGGAGTCTGCCTTCTAGACAGTAACACAATTTCCTTGGTGAAGTTTCCTCATATCTTCCCACCGGAGCCTCGAGCTAGAGGCTGTATGCAAAATGAGTTCTCCTGAGTTTTAGGCAATTATACATACCATCTTTTTAGTTGAAAAATTACCGATATCCCCTTTATTTAACGTTTGTCTAACAACAAGCTTAATCAGTTACTCTCCGTTAGCTTTCCATCTATTTTTTTTCTGGTGAACTGATCAAAATGTTCTATGAACTGTGAATTATAATTTTATTTAGTTTTTCGAAATCATTTATGGTCTACGTATGTAATCTTTTTATATTTTTTCAATTTTAAAAAAAAATACAACAAGGGCAAAATTGATAATTTTAAACCTTCATCCCAAAGTTACATAATTTCATCAAATGCAAATGAGGTATCTAAAATCAATAAGAGATTATATCCAGACGTCATGGAAGCTTGTTTTAATTTACCCAAACAATTATTTAAGGCTTGCTAACCAATATTTATGTGATGAAGTATTCAACTCAACTTCTCGACAATCAAATCAAATTAAAAGCAAACATCTATTACACGCATGAGTGAGATACGATGTTTGATATACCAAATATATTTTTATTTTTTAAAAAAAATAAAAAAAATCAGCTGTTTATGTTGCCTTATTTGGTTATCAAAGGCTTATGATGTGATTTATAAGCATGAGAATAAAATTGCTAAATTGGAGTTGGGCACATGCATGACTGATCACTACCATTGCTTTCTTGGACAGACACATCATCAGTTGAGTGTTTCAAATATTGGCTTATGTAGTATATATCATAATGCCTACATATACACTCATGTTCAATTTTCTATCACCCTTTTTCCTCTAATATCAATTTATTTTATATAAAAAATAAAACACATAGTACCACCATGTTCTTGAAAAATATTTTGTATAGATTTGAATCACAATATTGCATGAAAAAAAAAAATTAACAAGTCTCCTTCAATTGCAAAATAAGGTGTGAAGACTTTGTAAAAGATTTTCTCTTTTCAGGGTTGAATTTTTTCCCCTCAAAAACTTCTGGTGTTGGAGAACTTTTTTCTTGCTTTGTCTTCAAGCCTCTTGAATTTTAGCAATTTGAGGCTTCTTCTTGTGCTTGATTTAATGCAGTGCTGTCATTTCACTGTAAATATGTAAACTATAACGAGATTTTTTTATTTTTTTAAAAAAAATAGGAATACCTTTTTAGAATTAATAACCGTATAATAAATACTTCTTTCATGACAGTCTATTGTAGGGAGTATTTATTAAACAAATTTTAATTTTGGAAAAATATTTATAATTTTTTTATAAAATAAGAAAAAATTTGTAATTATACTAAATCTTAAAAAAACCATTATAATTCAACTTTAAATAATGTATCTATCAAAGGAGAAAATCTCCATACCTTTTTCTACAATATATATATATATATATATATATTAATAATGTTTTTTATTATGTTTCTACATCACTATGTAAAATAATTAGATTTGAGATTTGAATGAAAAAATGTAAAATAATTTTTTTTAAAAGAAAAGTTTATTGCAGTGGCTTTTCCTTGATGGGCTCAATTGTGCCCAAGAAACCAAACCAGTAAAGCCCATTACGTGAATTTTGATCCATCAAATGGCCCATCTAATTACACAAGAGTCCAAACCCACCCAGGCAATAGGGATGGCAACGGGCAGATTTGCCACAACGCGAGAATCACCCCGCCAGCAAAATTTTGAATTTGGACTTGCTTCAAACCCGTCCCGTTGAATTTGGTAGACCCGGTTAATATTTTAAGATATTAAAAGAATTTTTAAAAAATAATACCACCATAACATTATAAATATGAGATGATAATATTATAGAAAAGTTAATATTTTTTTTTTGTAAATTTATATGTGCGTGTTTTAGGAATTCAGATATTAAAAATTTTAGAATATGTGTTACTTATATATATATTAAAACTTTTATACACTATTTATATCATTATTTTAAATTATGAAAATATTAGATTGATGTGCTATAAATAAGCATAAATAAAGTAGAAATACTTTTTTATATACGTACAAATATATTTTATGTAAATATGTATAAAGTATACAAATAATAATAATTAAGGGGAGTTCGGGTCCAAACTACTAAGATTCAGACCCGTCCTAAGATATGTTTAAAGATATGGTGGTCGGGGTTCAATCTGGACCCATTGCCATCCCTAGTTGTTTCCACTTTTCATAAATCTTTTCTTTATCAATTTTTGAATAATCTTTTTTTTTTAGACAAAAGCGATAATTACATTATTAATTCAATATTTGAATAAATTAAGTAACTGAACAAAACATTAATTTAATCGAGGCATTAATATAAATAGGAATTATATAATAATAAATTCACACAAAAGTGAGACAAATAAACATAAAAAATTTAAATCCATAATTTTGAATTAAGTCATGAGACAACAGTGGTAACCACTAAACTAGCATATCATTGGTTTTGACTAATCTATTTGATTTGATAATATGCGACTTTCATCTATCCGTTTGATAGAATCGTAAATTGAGAGGATGAAGGAAGCAACACCGCTTTTAAAAGTGTAATCCTTCTTTTGGATCCAAACAAACCCTATAGGAACAGATATAACACAAACTCAATTTTACCATTACTTCAAAAAATTCTCAATATATAATTGAAAGTCCGAATCAATCAGAATTGCTTTTCCACTCCAGACATCACACAAATTTCAGTCTCAATGTTAAACATGCACACTATCCTCAATTATGCAAAGAAGCGTCCCCAATGCCACCCACATTTATTATCCACACAATAAAAAGGTTGGTGTGAGGGTGTTGAATAATGTGGAGTCACTTTTATGAAGAAGGAAAAAAAAAAAAGTAATTATAATTCATTTTTTAAATTATCTAATTGTAAATACAATTTTATACTTAAAAATGAGTCGTTGTGACACACGCGTTCCTGCATGTATATAATAATTAATATTTATGCTTTAAAATATATTAGAAATAAAAGTAAAATATATCAATCAATACATTACATTAAAAAAATAATAAATAATAAAGAAAAAAAAGAAAATTAATTTATCAATTGATATAAAAATTTGAAAAATTGATAAGTTAGTTATCTATTAATTAAATGGTATTTTTGACTTTCACACCAAAGATTAGGATTTTCGGATCGGGTCGCTAGGTCGAATGCTGGGTTGAGATCGCTGAATCCCTCTTTTAAGTTACCTGAAGTGGATCCTGAGAACACAGCAAACGTAAAACTAGCCGAGAAGCCCTCGGCGATGGCCCTCCGATGCTTAAGTTAGAAAAGGTGGGGTCAAAAATAAGATAATGAGATCGAATGAGAGCACAAATATGGCGATAAAAATAAGTGCTGAAAACGTATTTGAATAATCATAAATTAGGATATTTATACTTGTACGGTACTCTCTATATGCGCGACACGTGGCCCCAATGGAAACAGGCCACGTCACCCCCTGCATAACCTGCTACCGCCGCTGCTGCCACTGTGCACTGGGCCCCACCTGCGCAGTCATAGGGTGCATGTAGCTTGCCAAAAATAGGGGGTATTTCTGTAATTATGTAATTTTTCTCATCATACAGTGTTTTCCAGAAATCATTATTTGTGAGTATAAAAAGTTTATATATATATATATATATATTAGTAGTGATATAAATTAGTATAAATAAATTATGAGTATGGACTTTCGGTTTCAGATGTTATCGAGTGTGTGGTCCATTTCAATTTATGAGTGTTTTATGTATCTTGCGACTATTCGTTTCTTCCTTGAGCGTTTCTCTATCCTCAGTATCTCGTCTTTATTGATTATGGTCGATTGAAGAGAGAGAGAGAGAGCCCAATATAGATATAGTGGGCCTAAATCAATGTGCGGCCACTGAACTATGGGCAAGAAATTTAAATAGGAGATGATTACACTCTCCTTCCATGATGTTCGTACAATTACATGTAAACTCCATGTAGTTGAGAAATTATATTTAACAATTCTAAAATTAGTTTTCATTTAAACTGAATTTGTTGATATTTACAAAAAAAATTACATGAAAATTGATATTCGATTGACTTATTACTGACTTATTGCAGGTCAGATATTTTTTGTAGGTCTAAACTACCCTTATAACGGTGAAGATATACATCCTCGCATACATTAGTGCGTGAATATAAGTATGAGGATAATTTGATCATAAAAAAATTTATTTGACCTGTTATAAGTTAGTAATAAATCAATTAGGGTAAATATTTTTTTTTCAATTTTTTTTATTAATATCAACAAATTTAGTAGCTTTTGATTAACAAAAAATTTGTTTATTAGACGAAAGTAAATGATAGAAATGTTAGATTTAATTTTCCAAATCAGATAAAATTTATGTGCAATGCGATCGCAGTTTTCTATTTTATATTAATTGGATAAGAGTGAGGAGTAAAGAGTTGGAAGTATTGACTATGAATTGTTGCTATATTTATTTTCTTGGCGTACTTACTTCTAATGTCGTCATTATGTTTACAAAGTCGTGTCGTATAAATATCCCATTTCCATTCCATGCATAGCTTGTGAAGAGTAAGATTCCAATGTTTCAAAGTGTAATTAGGGATAATTACTTTACCATGACTTCAATTTGGGCATTCTTCATTTTGTGTTTTTTGACATGATTTTTATAATTGTGAAATATTTGGATTTATAAACTTTAAAATATATCATTAATTATTTGTGAGTTTATGAAATATCATGTGCAATTTCTAACAATAAATAATAGCAGATGAGTGTTTATGATATCATTTCATAATACAGGGCAAATTGAATTTTACCTAAAAAAGAAATTAGATTAACACCCTCTGTATTCATTAAGGCTAATTATACTGCATTTTCTAATGTTTGGTGCAGTTACAAGTTATTTTTTTTATTTAAAAAATTATATTTAGTATTCTTGATGTTAGTTTACGTCCAATAAATAAATCTCCCAACTACTAAATAAATTCATCAAAATTGTTGATATTAGCAAAAAAAATTTAAATATTTATCATCGATTGATTTATTGTAAGTGATATTTGAGTGTAATTTTTTGAAAAATAAAATATCCACATTTAATTACATCAAGTATCAAAAAAGAACAATGTAATTACATTATCCATAAAATTAAAAGTTGATGCTATTACCCACGACTTACTATCCATAGGTGAACATAGAAATAGTCGCTGTTCTGGTGCAATAAATGGGTAATTAGGATAAGATCAAAGAGAACATCTTTATCGGTTCAAGTCCCTATCAACAGATCAAACCTTTTTTACTTAGTCCAATTTAGGCAGATAAAGTTATTTTGTAAGCATATTTTATACAGTTGCTACAGTGCGTGCAGCAGCCATTACTGTTGAGCGCTTTCAGCTTATTTTTAGGGTTTATGAACCGGATTCGTAATTCATTCGTCGGCGGCGGCGGCTCTCAAACAATTCGAACAGGAATTTTCTCATTGTTAAGATTTGAAGGGAGAAGCAAAATCAGAACACTCAAATGCAATGGCATTCAACATGTTGAAAATGAGACCACAACTAATTACGCAGCCTGCGCCAACAACTTTCAAATTGTTATGTACAAATATTACAAAACTTTGCAATTTCCCCTTCCTTTCTCTCGATAGATCCGAATAACAACATAGAGATATATTAGATATTAATCAGAACAAAACTTAACCCGACCCGACAACTGTATTTACAGGAAATCTTTAATGAGTCAGAACTCAGAACAAAAAAATACATATTCACAATCGGTAGAGTTGAGTTTAATCCAATAAAAAGGCTGCCCTGCCCGATTCCTCATTTAAGGAGCTCCGAGACCCACCCGACATCAGGAACCGCACCCGCCGACTCCACTCGGCCAACCCGGTCCAATGAATTCTCTCTTCCTAGTTTAGCGTAGATTTTTTCACGCAGCGCTCTGCCTGATTCGACTCTCTCCATCACCGGCTCCTCTTTGCAAGAAGTTTCCCATGAATCGAACGGATTGAGTGTTGGACGAGTTACGGCGCGGATAGGAGTTGTTGGCAGGCTCATGAATCCGGGTCGGACACCTGACGGGCTCCGGGGCGATCCAAACCCGAGCCCCCAAGACGGTGGACTCATACTCAACCCCATGCCCAGGCCCATTTTCATCTTGTTAAGCTGCAGACCGCGCATTGACTCGGTGAGTCGACCTAGACTTAGTGATCCGCCTGGTGAGAGCGGCGGCGAACCGGACGTTGGAGACAATGGAGGAGAATACAGCGTCGATTTCGGAGAAGATCCTATCGACATGAACGAGTCGTGAGTTCGGCCCGGAGACGCTTCCGGACTATACGGCAGAACACGGAGCTGCTCAGGTGTGTGAGCAAAGAAGCAGACCCGGCGCCGGCAGTGGGTGCCATCCTTACAGGGCTGCGTACGATAGCGAGCTGGGTGGAGCCAGCACTCGAATACGCCGTGCGCGTACTCGCAGGCATCGCCCCTCTTGCACGAACCCTTCCGAAAGTCCGGGCACGCGTTGCCGGAATAGTGGTACTTACGCGGGTCCCTCCGGCGAGCCTTCTCGCCAGGATGAGCGAACGGGCACTCGGTCCAGTCATGTGACCTGGCACGTGCGCACTTCTTCACTTTAAACTCAAACATCCGGAAGTTATCGCATGAGAAGGCGTCCACCGGAACATCGAAATCATCAGAATCTTCGTCTCCCGCCTGTACGATGTCGTCCTTGTTGGACGGTAGGTAACGCTGCAGAGCGGCCAAAGCGTTCTCGTAGTGGGAAGCATCAGGGCTGCTCGCGGCAACATTGTGGGTAATAGGAGAGTGAATGTAGGCCGTCGGATCTTCAAAGTAATGGTAATCCCAAGATGGGATTTCGACGGTGGGATTTGACCGAGGAGGATCTCCGATCATCATCATGTTTTACTCCACAATTTTATTCTTTCCCCTCACTCTAGTGGCACTGTCATAATCGCCATGGATTGGCACGAGGAGGACCCAATATAAACTGCTTTTTTAACCCTGGTTACTGGAATTTTAACTCGAGTGTGGTTAGGTTAAAATATCTACTGGCTATGTATGGGTTGGATGGATTTTTATTTTAGCCCCCTCGGCTGCATCAAGTTGTCTAACAAGTTGGGTTTAAAGAAAATAAAAGAAAGAAGGGCATGATAACTAACCTTACCTTGTCATTCACTCCAAATCCGCACACCCTTTATCCAGTTTCAATGCTTGTTTTTTACGGGGAGATACAGATTTTCTATGGGCCCAATTCCAATGTTTCGTTCGATTGATTTTTTTTTTTAATAATTTCTTTTACATCCTCTATTTCACTTCATCGTAATTTATATAGAATTACATTATTAATTTTATTTGATTAAATTATAATATTGACGCTCCGTAGATGGAGATATCAAATATAGTTTATTTCATATATAGATTGTGTTTTTTTATAATATAATAAATAATTATATAATTAATTTGTATCTAAAAGTGTATTTGGTTGGATCGAAAAATAGAGGAGTGAAAATAAAAATAGATGTACAAGAGATAATCTTATATTTGGTTAGAAGAAAAATAAAAAATTGAAATAAAACTCGATATATATGAAACTCCTCCAACATATAATTTTGTTTTGAATGAATAAAGTGGAAGTATATGATAAAAAAAATAATAATGATAAATAGGGAAAACAATTACATAAAATTTTTTGATGGGCATTCCAAAAATCTGGTGCACTTGTACCTTGTGTGCCTTTATTTTACCCCTACAGCAAATTCTGGTACACTTATACCTTGTGTGCCTTGATTGTTACCCTACGCAACAACCAATGCACAGTAAGGCAGGTGGGCTTGCACTTGCACGATTTCTACACACAATCACGCCAACGGCCACACCTTGGGTTATTGCTGGGGCCCACGCGCTATGAGCTAAAGCCGAGCCACAAGGATTCAACTTTGAAATAAAAGGACAGGTGAGTAGGTGGGCAGAGGTGTGGTCGCAGGCAGGGAAAAATATCCAGTTTCCTATCCTGTCTGCCAAATCCAAGAGAATCTGTACGGGAGGCCAGGTGGCACGGATCTGTCACGTGACATGAGGAATAGGCAGTCAAAGGTAGGTACACGTGTCTGGTGGGGTGTCGGCGTTGGAAAGCGACGCGTGAATGCGTGGCCTTTGGTTTTTGGATATGGATTAGCTTGTGCTTGTCCCTCCCTCCCTCCCGTTTCAGATCCCTCCCTCGTGATTTTGACTCTTCTCGCTTTCCTCTAAACCCTTTACCCTCTCATTTTCCACGTCCTCAGATCTTATCCACAACCTACCTTCAAACCACTTGTTCTACTCTCCCATTTCGACCCCACAACTCCTACATTAATTTTTTTATTAATTACTACTTTATTATTTTCATAAATGTATATGATGTGCACAAAAAAAAAAAATTAATCAATTCAAAAAAATCTAAATCATTCAAAAAAAAAAAAATGATAACATTTTAGAAGGCTCAAAGGAACTTGTCAGGCCGCCTAGCGAGTATCCCCCATAACAAATAGCAAAGGGAGGAGGCCCAAGACATCTCATATTCGGATCACGATCAAAGCTCGATAAAACATTTTGACCCAAAAAGCCCGTGTGACAGCCCACGCTCCACCGTGGCATCCAGTTGCCTTAAGTGTCAGCAGCGACCTTGGAACCACATCAACCCTAGTAAGGAAGGACTTTCTGATGGTTGGGATTTCTTGCAGACAAATGATGTCCCCCCAAAACCTGGATTCCTTGGCAGTTAGGATACCGTAGCGGTTAGGAATCCTCACGGATGAAGGGTTCTTCCAACCCCGAGATAAGCACTCAACAACAAGATTAACAGATGATAGAAATAAATTATGACTTATCCAAACGACCCTTATCCTTTTCTTTCCGAAAATGAAGAAAACGTGAGCCCATTGCAGGGGGGAACCCCCTATAAATACAGGTTTACTCCTCCATACAAAGGAGACTCCCACACTCTCTAATGTCTCTTACACCTTTCTCACTCTTTAGACGTTCCCCTCACGTCCCTCACACTTCTCTTACTCTCTAAATCACTTTTTTCCCTCTCTAAACATTCTTTAAGCACTCTACAAGTACGTTATCACGTGTTCTTACATTTTTCATCGAATTCATTCACCATATCTCAATTTTAGTTATATTTATTTACTTTTTGGCTTTATTTCATCTCACATCTAATACTAACTTGGGCGTAGGAGTACTAACGCCTTTTTTGCAGGTCCTCCCTTTAGGATTTGTATTTGCTTTGACCCAAGTTTTGAACGATTGTCCAAATTCATTAGACCCGTGTATACTTTAAATGCATTAGTATAAATTATAACTAAATATATAAATATTATTATTTTTCTATTTTATATATACATCAACTGTTGGATGTTTGCCTAGATAATTACGCCCTAGCCAAAAGACTTGGGATAGACTCATGATCTTGTTCAACCCCGAATAACGCAACTTGCGTTTCAATTGGTACCGTGTTGTGCAATTTATTCATTGTTTTAGTTTTATATGAGTTTCATGCTTTCTTTTTTCTTTTCAAAAAGACGTCTCGTTGGGAAGAAAGCTTTTTAGTACTATAAGTCACTCATGCTCTTCGTTTGCGGTCAATGTGAAATGCTTATCTATGTTACTAATTTAACTGAAAATATACATATATATACATATTTATTTATATGGTAATATTATATTTGAGTTGTGAGAATTAGTGGTGCCCACAGTGCGGTTTTGATTTTTTTTAAATCTATTACAAAAAATGAATTATCATTGGCGGTTTTAAAAAATAATTTTTTAAATTGTCAATTTTAAAATCAAAATCAAAGGTGCGGTTTTGTACGATTGCGGGCAATTTGACGGTTTTAATAATTATAACAAAAATAAGACATTAAAACTAAAAAAAATCAAGAAATGAAACAAACATTTATATGTAACAAGTGATAAAGATCTACATTATGTACCATATACCTCCTTGCGGACCAGGAGTCATCCTCAGTTATGGGCTCTCTTCCTCATCTAAATAACGATCCTAATAGCAAGACCACTAAAAGATAAGGCCGAATTATATCTTATCTCAAGTAATTTTATCCATTTACCCAGGAATAGGAAGCACGATCAATTTCTTGAGGAAAGAGGGCACTTCCCTATAAATAAAGATCCTATCCCCAGGCGAGGGGATACCTCCTAGAGGTTGAAATTTGGTTATTATTCTGGTGCGTTCATAGTGCACTATCAAATACGATTTTACTTTTGTTTTTCATCATTACTCTTCATCCTCTTAATATGCTTCATCATTTCAAATTTCAATACTAATTTGGGTGTCGAACTGCTAACATTTTATTTTGCAGGCCCTTTTAATCCAAACTCTTTTTTGGTCAGTCCAGGTCCATTGCTCAAAGTCCAAGTCTATTGAACCCGTGCTAAAATTGCACACATAAATATGAATTTTGGAATTATATAATTCTAATATGAAATTCTTCTGAACAATTAATTATTTTATCATATTATTATATATGTAATTTAAAAAATTAATTATATGTTTAGCTATGCAGTTTGATTTTTGGCGAATTTTTTAAGTTCCAAATTAAA
Organism: Sesamum indicum; assembly: GCF_000512975.1. Taxonomy (NCBI): domain Eukaryota; kingdom Viridiplantae; phylum Streptophyta; class Magnoliopsida; order Lamiales; family Pedaliaceae; genus Sesamum; species Sesamum indicum. The sequence goes on from NC_026150.1 coordinate 16,813,581, forward strand.
ACCAAACCAATAATGCGTTGTGATTTTACTCTAAATTTAAAATCTAAAAAACGATTTGAGTAGTTCGATTCAGACGATTTTAGATTTTTTTATCACTCCCAGTGAGAATGATGTATGGGGATAGTAATTAAAAGGAGATGTATAGGGGAATAAAAATAAGTAAAGATATACATATACATACATATATATATATATATTCTTTTTCTATTATAAACTACGGAAAATTAGGGTTTTCTATGCTTATTCTTAATTTTGGTTGTGGGACGACTACTAGTATTCATCAACTTGTGTTCCCCATTTACCAGTTTTTCGGATTCTTATTCTTGCCCGGTGGTTTGGTTTGTGGTCCAAGAATTTTGGTGGGTTGTCGCGTCATAATTTCTATTAATGGGCCGAATTCAAATTCTTTTACCTCGCTCGGGTCGGGTCCAAATTTCTAATTGGGTCCGGGCCATTTCTCAGATATCACTACCACGGGGTTGCAATTGTTTGTTTTTTTTTTGTCATTGTTATTTAAAAAATACATTTACTACTAATGATATTTATTTTTATCTAACAATAGCTCCATCTTTTTAATTAGAAATTGCCGAATTTGCTGATATTACAGAAAATAATTGAAAAAAAATTCATACTTGCTCCCCAATTGACTTATTGCAAAGCAAACAAATATATATATATGATAAAACTGCCCATATAAGAGCAAAAACGTATCTTTTCACATGCATTAGAGCGTGAAGATGTATAAGAATAGTATGATCAATAAAATAATTATTTGACTTGCAATAACTCAATTATGAGTAAATATGTATTTATTTAATTGTTTTGTTATTTTTAACAAATACATTAAGTTTTAATCAATAAAACAATCTATTTGTTATAGAAACAACGTAAAAAGTACAATATATAACTTAACAAATTATATAAAATTTACGTATAATTACACAAAACTTTTAAAAGAGGGCGGTGTCATTGTCTCTTAAGGCCATGTTACTAGCTAATATAATTACACCAAAAGACTTCAGCCCAGTATTGGGTTGCATTGCACGTAGAATTTACTTGTTGGTTGGATACATAGACTGCACGCACATAGTATTGAAGGCCCAAGCACATGGGCCCATCATTCTATGCTAGTGCCAAACCAGGCGCCTCATCACATCGACAACAACAGAGATCGCTGTTAACACTATGCGACTTTGCTCCCGATTCCCGAAATTCCCACCGTTCGCTGCGGAGTTGACTGATGCGATCACAAGTGCAGACAACCTACGCGTTTTGCAGCAAAAGAAAGCTTCGGAAATAGTCGTCTGTAGTTCGGCTCTGGCGTCGGATCTCGGCGGATTATGATATTACGTACCTTTCTGACTATTCAATCACTCGCAAGTTCAAAGAACATTGATCAAGAGGTAATGTCCACCTTTCATCTTTACCATGTTTAATCGGATTTTCTTTGTCGAGAAAGAACCAATTCTGGTTTGTTATTTTTGTTTAATTTCTTTTTTGTTTCCTTGGTGTAGCTGAATCGGTCATAAACTGTGACGTATTTTGTTTAGTTTCTTGCATTAGGATTTCTGGTAGTTGTTGAATTCTATAAAAAACAACGGGAGAAAGTGCCGAGTTTTTATGCGAAATCGAGAATAAGTTTGAGGAAAGGAAGTTCTTTGGCCAATGTGTGTTAAGTATCTCCAGGTTATGATATTTACTCTTGTGTCTCCTTCTCCCCTCTTAGTTTTCTTGCTGTTAAGCTTGAAAAAGAGTGAACTTAGCCTTTTCGTTTTTGTGCATACTCCACTATCCAATATCTTGGCGAGGGCTCTATCTGGATCCTTTGAGTTGTTAGCGTAGTCCTTTTCTGAATTATTTCTTCGTTTATTTGTTGTGGTTTTATCTCATAATTTGAAATTGGTTCCTTGTTTTAGCAGCATCTGTTTTAGACGGTAATTATCATCATAAGATTCTTGTTCATATATTGCAGGCGAATTTTGTGAACTTCCTTGGAAATTGCTCACCCTGAATGCTACTGAGATCCATGTTGGCTGTGGAGTGAGCTTGATAAACTTCATCACATGCAATTAAGTTGATCATGAAGCGTTATGTATATATAAATGATGATAGTCTAGCACAAGATCTCTACTGTGACAATCGTATATCAAACAGAAAGTATACCATATGGAATTTTCTCCCCAAAAATCTATGGGAGCAATTCAGGTAAACATATGTTTTGCTATATGTGGTCTATAAATTCATTTAGGCTAGTGTATTGAGTTCTCTTTATTTTTGGGGGTTTAGTGCAGGAAAGTCAAACCCACCTTTATAAGTTTATGCAATCCTAGTTTTACATAAGAATTACATTTCTGCACCTGCAAAGTTAAGTAGTTGCATTCATTTCCTGCACTGGGACGAAAGAGCAGGTTATGTCCTTTGATGCAGTTGTAGTACAATTTGATTTTTGCTTCCTTGCAACTTTGGTTGGACAATGGCGATACTTTATTTCACATTCTTCACCTACCAATTCTGTTTAACACAACTTCTTGTGTGCAGTATATTCAGCCTTTCTTGCTTCTTTTAATTTTGATTTTTTTCATTCCATCTCTCTCTCTTATTTTTCCCTATTATTAGATCACCCTACACAATTTCTTTTTTCTTTTAATACTGAATGATGAATCTGTAACCAAATGCCACTGTCACAACCTTTGTAAGACGTGTTTCCTTTCCTTCCTCATTTTCATTTTGTTACATCTAACAACTCGCTCTTTTGCTCCAGCCGATTCATGAATCAGTACTTTTTGTTGATTGCTTGCCTTCAACTGTGGTCTCTGATTACTCCTGTGAATCCTGCAAGTACATGGGGCCCTCTTATATTCATCTTTGCAGTCTCTGCTACAAAAGAGGCATGGGATGATTACAATAGATATCTCTCAGACAAGAAAGCAAATGAGAAAGAAGTCTGGATTGTGAGGCAGGGCATCAGAAAGCTTGTATGTGAAATCCCTTGTCTATTTACTTATACTTCTAAATTTTATTTTAGATTTCTTGAGTTTTCTCTTATATTATAAATAGGATTGGATGGGTACTTATTCTAGCTTGCCAAATTTGGTTATGCTGGATAACATTTAGTTCTACCTCCATAGTTATCCGAATTTTAAAGTGGAAAAGAAAGAACAAAGGAGATTTCTTTGTCGCTCATGTATGGATACATTTTGTTTAGTATGGCCCACATTATGTTAAAAATTCAATTGGTTGCAGATCCATATCTCACTAGAAGTGTACATTATGCCATAGATAAAAATATATGGTGATTTGCAAACTTATTGATATCCATTCTACTTCCGTTCTAAATACTAAAATCAACATCCTGATTTACAAACACACATAACGACATTATGCAGCATCTAGGGCGGTCCTGGCTCTGGGCTCCATACTCCCTCCACCACTGATTTGTCGCATGATTGTTTCAATAAACTATTTAGTGCTGTCGTTGGGCTCCATACTCCCTTCACCAATGATTGTCCCATAATGGTTTTAATAATATGTTTGGTGCTCTATTTATGTATTCATCTGTTAACTGGTGGTAATTCTTTGCTGTCAAACTTACTATCATGTTCCCAAAGGCTGTGTTTGAAAGCAATTGAAATACAGAAAAATTTCATGTGCTGTGAAGTAAATCACTGTCATGTTCAGTGGTTTATGTCCCATTTTCCTTTTGTTTCTCAACTATTATTATTATTATTTTCTGCTTGCTTTTTGACCCTCCATCTTTTTCATATTGGACCATTTGCCTATCGTGTTTATTTTCAATTAGATTCAAGCCCAAGATATCCATGTTGGAAACATCGTGTGGCTGCGTGAAAATGATGAAGTTCCTTGTGATCTTGTCTTGCTTGGTACCGCAGATCCTCAGGGGATTTGTTATGTGGAGGTAAATTTTCTTCCTCTCTCTACTTTTAACTTTCATTTTGTTTCCTATCTGGTGTTTGGTTATTTACCCTAAGTTACTTATAAATGTTAAAATAATGTGTTTCTTCAATCTGAGAACATAAAGCAAAAATGCACTCAATTGATGTCCTACGGCTTGACTTGCTACAAATCTTCTAATATTCCAGTACAAACATTTCATTTGCATGTCTATGATAGTTGACCATGTCAAGAAGATAAACTGTGTCATAGGATTGATTTCAACTTAAGAGCAGTAAGCATATTTGCTTTCTGATCTACGTCCAGCGATTTGACTGCCTCTTCTGGTATTCCATGACAAACACATCACTGGAACTGTCTATAGTTTTTACTATCAAGAAGTTAAACTGTATAGGGTTTAACTCAAGTGAGGAATCGGTTAAAGTTTCGGAGTCTTGCCTCCTAATCCAGTTTAAGGAAGGAGATGGAGTAATGTAAGGATCATAAAGTTGAGATTAAGTTGATATGCTTCTTGACTGTTTCTGTTTCATGTTAACATCCGTCACAAAGTTCCCTAGATAGTCTGTGTTTGACTTATCCAAGGGTTATGTGCACCCACAGACTGAATGATTAAAGAGATATGCTTAAGGCTGAAAAGGTTTATTTTTATTCTTTCCCCTGGACAATTTGTGAACTTCTCTCTCTCCCTCTCTCGCTCTCTTTTCACTGCACAGTCTGCAACATGCTGACCATTATCTGTTCTAGGTTCTACAATGTGTCTACAGAGTGTTACAACTTATTAGTAAATTGACAATGGCAATTGAATAAGTAGCCACACTGCTTTTTTATCTTCCTGATCATGTTCCCATGTATCTGAAAAATTCATTTTCACCACATATCTTCGTCTGACATAGTGATAATGATTCTCTCTGTTTGTAGACCGCAGCACTAGATGGTGAAACTGACCTGAAGACACGGTTGATACCTTCTGCTTGCATGGGAATAGATGTTGAGTTGTTGCACAAAATCAAGGCATGATGTTTATTTCTTTTTAAATGCTAGATCACTCCACGGAAGACAATGTCATTTTGTTTTTCTCGTTTGTGCCAGGGTGTAATTGAGTGCCCCACTCCAGATAAAGATATTAGGAGGTTTGATGCGAATATGCGACTTTTTCCTCCATTTCTTGATAACGATGTCTGCCCCTTGACAATTAAAAATACACTTCTTCAATCGTGCTACTTAAGGAATACAGAGTGGGCCTGTGGAGTTGCTGTATACACAGGCAAGTGCATGACATTTTACATATCAAGGTCTTGATTATATATTGGGAAATTCAATTTTTATTGAAGATGGATATTAGAAAAGAAGGAAGTGTTAAATTTTTCTTTTCTCATTCTTTAAACTGTTTGGTCCAAGAAGTTATTGTTAGTGAGTTAATAGGAAGTAGAGGAGGATATTTAGTTCCCATCGGGGAAGAGCCCAAAACTTGGTCAGCAGGGTCATTGAGTAGTAAACATCAATTTGTATGCTGAATTCTACAGATTTCAACTCCTAATATGTTTCCTTATTATGCCATAAGTATGTTTTAAGGATAATATGCACCAATACCACAACTCTTTCATAATTTAAAAATTGACATTATCTTTTATGTTACTTTTTTTTCTGCTTGATTCATACTATTTAACCTCATATTCCATCTTTCTTTCTTAAAAAATTTTAGTTATCACGGTAAACTAATTGAAAACACATGCATATAGTTGGGTTTCTTTGGATCCTTTGAGTTTGTCTGATCCCTTTTATGACAAGGTAATATTCCCCACATTAGGATAATGGTATGCGCTATTATACATGAGATTTGTATATCTCTGAGGTCCTTTCGCTATATTGAATATAAACTGCCAGCCAACATATCTTTCTGGAACTTTAACTTTCAAGACTCTACATATGGGTGTAGTAAACAATGGAGCTACTCTCCCTGAATTACACCTTATTTGGAATGATGTCACTTTCCTAGTGGTGCAACTGGATGGCTCATCTTTCAGTGTTCTATTTTCATCCTTAACAGATAACTAGCATGAGTTGACAATTTGTTAAAGGTGTAGTACGTGTTGGCAACTTATATTCTATTTTTCATACTTATTTTGGACGCATACTTTGTTATCATTGGGGCACAATCTCCTAATGTCACTGTTTCTAATTTTTTCCAAAAATGTTTTCCTCTTTTGAAGATACCTTCTGGTCTTACTTCTGCATCTCTTTTTAATCACAGGCAATGAAACCAAGCTAGGCATGAGTAGGGGGGTACCTGAACCGAAGCTTACAGCTGTAGATGCCATGATCGACAAATTGACTGGAGCAATATTTGTTTTTCAGATAGTTGTAGTTATTGTTCTGGGCATAGCGGGGAATGTTTGGAAGGATACAGAAGCAAGAAAGGTGTGTCCCCCTAAAAAAGATTTTGTGTTTCTTCTTGCTCTTGTTCTAGTTATGTAATTCAGCACATGTATGCAAACAAATGAAACTTGAAATGGATTAAGCTTGTGCAAAGTTCTAATGTCACACACCTGTAGAAATTATTTGGGTCGAATTTGAGCAGCTTTTGTGGAACTCAATTAGGTTAGGTTTGTCCAAATACAGATTGGAAGATCAAGGATAATGATCCTTTTGGTTAATTCATGAAGTTATCAATAGGAATTTGGCTTGGAGTACTTTGTTTGTTCTTCCTTTCACCATTTCTCATTGTTGACAAAATAGGAATTCAAATAGAAGTACAGATGAAAGCAGATACTGTACTTGAATGTTGACTCTGACATGAAATTCCTGGCACACTGTGAATCATGTTTTATGTGACTTAGTTCTTTGTATTTAATGATACCAATTTTATTCGTCTATTGTAGCTATGGTATGTTCGGTATCCAACAGAAGGTCCTTGGTATGAGCTCCTGATCATCCCTCTACGATTTGAACTGCTATGCTCCATTATGATTCCTATATCTATAAAGGTAAGCTTTTTAGTAGTTCATAGAATCGTGACAATTGTCATACTTATCCTATTGGGTACTGACTCATTTGTAGTTAAATTTTTCACTAGGAGTTGTCTTTATAGCCACTCAATTTTTATATAATCTTGAAGAACTTGCAAGTAGGATAATTTGGTCTGGTTTAGTGGTTTTCTGCTGTTACTTTAATATGCACTTTGTCTTTGTAAAGGGTGTGCTCTTCTCCACTGCAGGTATCCTTAGATCTTGTTAAAGGCTTATATGCCAAATTTATTGATTGGGATGATCAGATGGTTGATGTAGAAACAGGGACTCGGTCCCACGCAGCCAAGTAAGAAATACAGATGCACTCATGATATTGCCTGTTGAATGAGTATACATGCAATATCTGCTTTAGTTTACTCTGTTTCTTGCACCTGGCAGCACAGCAATTAGTGAGGACTTGGGACAAGTTGAGTATATATTGACTGATAAGACAGGAACCCTTACTGAGAACAAAATGATCTTCAAAAGATGTTGCATAAGCGGAAGGTTTTATGGGAATGAAAATGGGGATGCTTTGACAGGTAAAACATGTGTAGCTGTGAATTTCATATTGGTTTCTCTGTTAAGCTCCATGTCTTGAAAAGTCAGAACTTAAACATCTTCTGTAGTTAGGGTGTGACCTTTGAAGTCAAGATACTGTTGCTTGTCATTTTGTACAACAACTAAAGCAAACATCCAGTGAAAAGGGACTCTCAGACCAACTCAGCTTGCAATATTTTGATAAAATATGATATAGAACACTAGGTGCTTGGATTTGTTTCTCTTATCTAGATATAGTGGTCCTGGAGAACACTAGGAAGGTTTTTATCACTGTGAAAATGTGTCCATTCGGAGGTTGTTATTGAGGAACTTATTTTGCTTTTCCTGTCTCCTGATTTAGCATGCTTTTGTTTCTCAAACCACATGCTTCATGTGGTAAAAGATGTGTTGGAATAGGAGTGGAGTTAATATACGTGGATAATAGGTGGATGAGGTCTTGCACTCCTTAATAAAGCTGCATCCAGTTGTAGCATGTGACTATAGTTTTAATTTCTAACAAAACATGTTGAGTTTCATGATACTGTAGTTTGAACTGAGGTGAAAATCTTTTCCTGCTAATCATTTGTCACAAAAGCGTTTTAATCAATATTTTCCTAGTTGATAATTGATGTAGCCTATTTACATCCGAGTTTCGGGAAGAGAGAAAAAGAAGAGATCTTACAGCCTTTAATTCAGTGTAACCCTTGCAAAGAGACTTATTTTGCATGGAATAGCATATCTGTGGATTATTCATGCATTTCAAAACAGTTTTGGTTGAAATAACATGGAATCCTGTTGCTGCTTGAATATAGGTCTCCGTTTAATTGGATTGTTCTTTTGTTTTGTGTGTTTAATCCAGCATATTTGTTTTTTCCTTGCCCATCAACGATCTTGTTTCTCCACTAACCGAAAGTGCTAGTAACTACTCAAGATATTAGTTGCATGATGCTTAGGCAATTCACTGCATTAAGTAGTTGGGTTTTATGGATGGTCTAATGAGTTGATATTCTGATATGAGTATGATTTTATTTTTTGCTCCCATTGCTAAGTGAATTTGTCTTTATTTTGTTTATTATCTGAATTTGGTAAGGCCATAGGTTTTCAGTAATAAGTCTTTTGATTATTTTATGTGGTTCTGTTTGGAGTAAGGAGTCTTTTCATGATATATTAGAAGTTATTTACCCTGTGGTCTACAGATGCACAACTGCTTAATGCTGTATCCAGTGGCTCTACCGATGTGATTCAGTTTCTAAAGATTATGGCGATATGCAATACTGTAATCCCTGTCAGAAGGTAATTTTAGCATATTTATTTGTAAGAGCTTGCAGAGATAATTCACTACACACAGAAGCCACAAAGTTCGAGTCATGTTTTATATGGTCTTTGAAGGAATGGTTTTTCTCATGCTCCTGACCTCTAATCCTGCACTGTTTCTATATATGGGTTTACCCAGTAAAAGTGGAGATATTTCATACAAGGCGCAATCCCAAGATGAAGAAGCTCTTGTACGCGCAGCTGCTCGTCTGCATATGGCTTTTGTTAATAAAAATGGGAATGTTCTTGGTAAGATTGAGGAACATTGGTTGTAACTTGTCTCTGTTGTACTAGATATATAATATATGTTTCCTGGCTTTGCAGACATCAGTTTCAATGCTTCACTAGTCCGATATGAAGTGCTAGACATTCTGGAGTTTACTTCTGACAGGAAAAGGATGTCTGTAGTTGTTAAGGATTGCCAAAGCGGGAAAATTTTCCTCTTATCGAAGGGAGCAGATGAAGCGATTCTTCCTCATGCTTATGCGGGTAACTTTCTTCTTCTTTCTTGGATGACTTTTTCTTTTTTCTTTTTTATCAACCTTGAAGAAATTGAAGGTAGGAAATTGGTATCAAGTAATCTGGAATTTCAGGTGTTCTATAGCTTGAAATTAACTGCATCTTATTCAGGAAACATGATATTACCAATCAAGCTAGGGAAACATGTTATTATCAGTATAAATCTGAATAGCATACAATGTGCAATCCTTGTAAACATACAAAACTTGAAAATCTGTTGCTTCCTATTATTATGTGCAGTCCTTCTAAACATACAAAATTTGAAAATCTGTTGCTTCCTATTATTTTGCCATACTGATCATTTTGATCCTGGTGATGAGCTTTAACCAAATAGAAGATTAATAACATATACCAAATACTGGCATGTTTTAAATCCTTGGTAGATAAAGAAATTCTCCATCTTTGCAGCATCTTATAATTACCTTATTTGAGTATCTAAACTTGAAGTGTTATGTCAGGGCAACAGATTCGGACTTTTGCTGAAGCTGTGGAACAGTATGCTCAACTGGGTCTGCGGACATTATGCCTTGCTTGGCGCGAATTAGACCATGATGAGTATCAGGAATGGGCATCAATGTTCAAAGAAGCTAATAGTACACTAGTTGATAGAGAGGTAGCCTTTGAAGCCTACAACTCTGTTTGTATCATCTTTTTGTTTGCTTGGATGACCACCTACGGTCTGCCTATGTTGTCAAGCTGTAATATTGTTTAACGTGGAAAAAGTACTTACTCCAAATTTTGCAGTGGAGAGTAGCTGAAGTCTGCCAAAGATTAGAGCATGATTTTGAGATTCTTGGTGTTGCTGCCATAGAGGATCGCCTACAGGTGATTCTTTTTGGCTAGAAAACACAAATTTTAATGTTCATCTGTTACACCCTTTTTAATCTGTTGCCTAAGTAGTTATTTTACCTGTACTATTTCCATCTTGGTAAAAATCCAGGATGGAGTGCCAGAAACAATCGAAACTCTCAGGAAAGCAGGAATAAATTTTTGGATGCTGACTGGAGACAAGCAGAACACTGCTATACAAATAGCTCTTTCTTGCAATTTTGTGTCCCCAGGTGATTTTACTCAATCTTGGAATACTCATGCCTAGTATTAGCCTAAATGTGAATATTTTGGAGAATTGATAAGAGTGGAAGTTGCAGAAAGAGAAAGTAAATTCATGATTAATGAATTTGGTATACTCAGAAATGAGATTGTTATTTAAAATTATCAAATATTATCAGTGAAGTTGCATATGATTCTGTTAAGGATGATTGTTGAAGCAATTTGCATAACCTAAACAGTTTGGTCATAAATCTGGGTTAAATTTGCTGCTGTAGTTTTGTAGCAAACTTGCTAGGGAGTTATATCATCCTACCTGGAAGTTGAATGAGAAATTTGGTGATATTGTGAGAGATCAATGCAGAATTGTCAAGAATCAAAACCTTTTATATATTAGAAAAGTTTCAAATAGAAGTTAACTTAACCCCACCGTTCTTAAGTTAATATTGTGAATCTTATACATTAGTGGATTTACCTTTGAAGTGGAACTTGTAGGAACCGTTATCCCTTCTCATGTGATATCCTGTAGATCTTGATAGAAGAAAAAAACATGTTGAATTTTTATAGTTGTGTAATTTGGTGAATGGAAAACTAGTAAGGAAAGAAATGGTGGAATTTCAATCTGAATTACCAAGAGACAAAATAGTAAAGAAAGATTTCTTTTCTTGGCAATTTAGTAAATGATATAAAAACCTTTGTGATAAGGGATCTTTCTCCTTATGGAAGATTGAAAGGTGATTAGAATAGTGGGGAGAAATTAGAGGATAAATTGAGAACAAAACCAAACTCAATACTGGAACACACTTCTTGTGGTTGACAAGCAACAAATGGCTCCCTCGATATTTGTTGGACTCACTTGATTTACTTGAGAGTTATTTCTGTTTAATTTTCTTCTCAATCTTTTACTTTGACATTTAGGTTACTTCTCAACTATATTACTAGAAATCTGCACCTGATGCTGCTAGCTCTTCAGCTTTTATCATCATTTTCATATTTGAAACTGGTTTTGCTGACTGTTAACAGAGCCTAAAGGTCAACTTCTGATGATTAATGGGAAAACTGAGGATGAAGTATGTAGGAGTCTGGAGAGGGTTTTGCTTACTATGAGAATCACAAATTCTGAACCGAAGGTATGGGTTTCCCATTTTTATGAAGCAATTCTTATCAGCCTGAACTTCTTGTTGCTATTATTGAATAGGTTCTCAGAGTGCCTCACTAAAAGTTCATTCTTCATAGTTGCTGTGTTAAATTGAAAGGAAAATATGGCTATTGGAAAGAAGATTACCCAGTTGCTTAGTGAATAATTTGGTGGAAAGATGCCAGTAAATAATGTGATCATGTATCTGTGTCTTGTCATAAATTCACTTTTTCCATCTTTGCTTAAATTCTGGAACCTGAACAGTTTTTTCTATCCTTTAATGATTTATGGCTGGTGTGTCATATGGAGCTTAATTAGGATGCATAGAACTGAGCTTTCTTATATCTCAGAAGCCATAGGATAAAAACCTCATCCTAGTTGTGCATTAGCATAGTACTTTTTGTTCTCAGTTCCTTCTGAGATGCCGTAATACCTCATATGAATACCAGGCCTTGAATTAGTAGATTTTGTGATTTTCTGTGAGCCACCTGAGGGCTCTTAGTTATGAGTGAATAATACCTCAACGGCTATAATTTTCACCGTGTTCTCCAATTGATATGATAAAGCTCTAGTGGCTCCTGAACTAGTCAGTATATCATCATGTTTGCGTGCTAGTAATTGAAGAACTGAAAGAATATATGAATGGTATCAGCATGACCCAAAAAGAAGTGGAAATTTCAGAATAATAACTATCACCTGTGGTCCCCCATTAGTTTTATATGCGTCTAATGTAGTTGTCTTGACGTCTCTTATGACATCTGAGCACCTTTTTTTATATTTTACTTATCTTTTATATGCCTGGCATGGAGGAGGCTCATTAGATGTTGCTAGACTTTTTCAGGAAAGATTTGTTCTCTCTGGGCTTCTTTTGTTCCCCCTCAGAGAAATGTGTGGAATAAAGTGAAAACAATATATGCACTTATTACTCATATTTCCTCTTGGGAGTTCCTTGTAACAGATGTCTTTTTGTCACAGGATGTAGCTTTTGTTGTTGATGGCTGGGCTCTTGAAATTGCCCTAAAGCATTACCGTAAAGCATTCACAGAGCTTGCAGTTTTGTCAAGGACAGCTATATGTTGCCGTGTTACTCCATCACAGAAGGCACAGGTGCCTTAACTGTACCAGATATCATTCTTGTTTTTACTATTTTTAGGGTCCTCTAATGCCTGTCATGTAGAATTAAACTAATCAAGTAACACAAAGTTCATCCCTTCATTGATATTTCAATTTCACATCCTTCTAGCAATAAGTTTTCTAATGATTTTCATGGCACCTTGAACTTCTCCTGAATACCATGTTAACCAATGAATCTCTCTGCATAAAATTCTGCAACCAATTCTTTGTTTAACTACTAATATTTCTAGAATGTAATCTGCCAGCCTTCTTTTCTACTGTCATTTTCTGGTTGAGGAAGTACCATATCTATAGTAGTTTTAAGAATTCCGAACTGCAAAGCTGTAGGAAGCATGCTGGGGTAGATGCCTTCATTTAACAATAAAATGCAATCACTAAAGGGGTTGATACGGGATTGGTATCATCATGCCACTTTATGCCCCACTGCAGAGACTGTAAAAAAAAAGTAGTCATTTGCTTCCATTTAGACCAACCCCAGAAAGTAGAGGAACAAGAGAAAATAATTAAAAAAAAACAACGAATAGGTTTTCAGATTTTGGAATTATAAGAAAAGAATAGTATGCCTGATTTGATGTTCTATCTTAGACTAAACCTTCTATGTTCAACACTTTGGTATTCTAATCCACGCGATCTCAAGCAATTAAAAATACCAGCCAAGAAGCAGTGGCACATCAATGCTCGTATTTAAAGATCTTTGACCTTTTTACTGTTATTTATCTAGGAAAATGTGCTGAAGAGTTTCTTTTCCTTTTAACCTTTTTTAGCTTGTGGAGCTTCTGAAATCATGTGAATATAGAACCTTGGCCATTGGGGATGGTGGAAATGATGTGAGGATGATTCAACAAGCTGACATAGGAGTGGGCATTAGTGGGAGAGAAGGGCTGCAGGCGGCAAGGGCAGCTGATTATAGCATTGGAAGTAAGATCTTTGTTTTGCTGTCTGAATTAATGTCATCTCTACCTTATTTGAAATCTACAGTTGGTGAAATGTTTGTCTATTATATGAAGAAGGATTCATCGTAAACTATTGAATTTTTAGTTGCTAGAAATTGTGAAAAACCAACTGTTGTAGGTAGGGTCCATATTTTGTGGAACAAGAATGTCCTGGCTAATGAGAGAATGGTGAATTTGTGTACCCTCCCCCTCCATACATGATTTACTGCTGAATATGGAATTTGTGAGCTTTATAAATGGGATCTTCAAGAGACCTTGAACCACCCATGCCCATTTATTTTTTAACCTTTTGTTTTTGAAGTTGTTCTTTTTTCCATTCTTGAGTTGGCTAAAAGCTCAAATGATGAACCACCAATGCATGTTCTATTATAACGGTTGCTCTTCATTTCCACTTAGAATCCATCGACACTGTAGCACGCTCCATCTATGTTTAATTGCTTTCTTGAACTGAAGTTCAGATTTGATTTGCTTGAGGCAATTATTTGTTTATTGGAATTTTGAGTAAGTTTTATATTTACACTATATTTACCGCATCTTTTACACATGTTAATATCCTTGTCTTGCAGAGTTCAGATTTTTAAAAAGACTGATACTTGTGCATGGACGTTATTCATACAACCGCACAGCATTTCTTTCTCAATATTCCTTCTATAAGTCCCTGCTAATATGTTTTATCCAGATCTTGTAAGTTCCTTGATTTGCTGGCAGCCACTCTCATTTGGCTTCTTATATTTGTTTGCAGCTATGTTGAATGGCAAAAGGAGTATAGGTTCTACTCATGTACTAACCACATAGGCTTCCAGTTTCTCATTTATTTCAGGTGTCTCAGGGACAAGTCTTTTCAACTCTGTTAGCTTGATGGCTTATAATGTTTTCTACACTAGTGTTCCTGTTTTAGTCAGTGTTCTAGACAAAGATCTTAGTGAAAGGACTGTAATGCAGCACCCACAGATACTGTTTTACTGCCAAGCGGGAAGGTTTAAACCTGTGCTCTTTCTCCTGTTTCCATTCCACTTTTGCTTCCAAAGGGTTGCACTTGTGGTGAACACTGTTCCTGAATTTCGTTTATGTTGACTTCCGGTATTTTTTCAAACAATGAAACAGACTTCTTAACCCTAGCACATTTGCTGGATGGTTTGGCCGTTCTCTATTTCATGTGAGTGCCTTTTTATTTTTATTTATGTATCCTTTTTCTTACCAAACACATGCTTTTCTGGATCACAAGTCAAGTTTCAGATAAGAAACAATTTTTTCGAAGGGTCAAAGAGTAAGAGGTCAACAGATTCATAATAGAGGTTAGGTTTAGGTGTGCTAGAAAGCATGTTGAATTGATGTATGGAAATGACTTAAACACCCATCACTGGTCCTACTATTATCCTTTGTGTGAAAATTAGAAAATTCTCTTTTGGATGGACTAAAGCATTTAATCTAGTTAATTTAAGAAATGGATACACCAAAGGGGGTTTAGGCTGCAAGGCTGCGAAAAGTTACCACGGTATTTCATTGGATAAGTGCACCTGTTCCAAAAGGCAAAAGAATATGTATATATGGAGTGTAGGCAAAGTACTCCGAGAGAGGATGGTGGCTGCTATTCTGTACGGAGCTGAAACAAATAAAAAATATGAGATTCATGTCTAATGCACGTCAGACCAAATGACAAGTATGAACTTTGATTTACATCGATGACCTATAATGAATTACCACCAACTGATTCGATGAAATTCATTTTTGCGGCTTCTGTGTTAGCATGGAGAAGATTTTTCTTTCCTTTGTGAAGTACTTGATGGTTTACTTTGATTGTCAATCTGTGCTGCTCTTCAGGCAATTGTTGTTTTTGTCATCTCAATACATTCCTATGCTTTTGAGAAAAGTGAGATGGAGGAGGTATCGATGGTTGCACTTTCTGGATGCATTTGGTTGCAGGCATTTGTCGTTGCACTAGAGACGAAGTGAGTGGCTGTTTTTCTCTTTCATTTCTTATGCTGACTTTCTCGTCTTAACTAAAAACATGTGGAAATATGAAAGAAGAGAAAATGTGTATGTTATCCTATGAGTGCCATTCTATAGACTTCACCCCTTGTGTAGAAAAAGTTTCAGATTCTTGATTTTCCCAGACTAATAATAATCATAAAGATTTTCCCAGACTAGTAATCATAGACATTTTCATATAATTTACCACTAGTAGTCAAATTCAGTTTCCCATGTTTAAGGCCTTCTAGCAAGACATTTCATTTTTATTGCACCACACTGGCATGCAAATCTGATATTTTACTTTGATTTTAGGTATATTACAAGGGGCTCCCCCTCAGGTTCACCTTAATTACAATTACCCCCTCGTTACACCCCTGAAATTACAAATACCCTCCTACATTGAGTTGTCACAAGAGGTATTTGTAATTTTTCAAACAACGAGAGAGTATTTGTAACTATGGCAAACTTCAAACCTCAGGAGAGCCCGTTATATTTACCCGTGATTTTATTGCAAAATGGGTCTTGGCTGTTACTGTTGCTGTTTGCTTCATATTTTTCATATTATCTGTCATCTGAATATATTTGGGATTGGTTCACCCCGTTCCATTTGGTGTTTGCAGTTCTTTTACAATATTGCAACACATTGCAATATGGGGCAATCTGGTAGCTTTTTATGTCATCAACTGGATTGTTAGTGCTCTCCCGTCGTCGGGGATGTACACAATAATGTTTCGTCTTTGCAAGCAGCCATCATACTGGATTACAATGATTGTGAGTCTTCTTTTTCGTTCTGTTATTCCTCAATGTATGAACCATTCTGCTAATCACCAAATTGTCTAATGCAACTCCTTCAATCAAAATGAATTCTCTTCCTAATTCATAATACGAGGAACTACCACTCCTTACTGTCCAGAAAACCTGTGTATTTAATGTTTCTTTCTGATTTTGCGATCAATTATGCCCCAATGCCCTAACTTGTGCCATTTATCTCCTCCATCAAATAGAGATGCAAAAGTTGGTTTTTGTATTTAAATCGACTTTCTTAATTCTAGTTTCTATCTCTACACTGGGACACATTGCTTTTCAGCCCGTCAAACTCAGAAGATAAAATTTTGTAAGGTCCTCCCCATTTTTTAAAATCATATGTCCGCTGACCAAACACTATGCTATTTCAGCTTATTGTTGCGGCTGGAATGGGTCCTGTTCTTGCTCTGAAGTACTTCAGATACACGTATAGGTCGAGCAAAATCAACATACTTCAGCAGGCAGAACGATTGGGAGGGCCAATCCTGTCATTGGGGAACATAGAACCTCAGTCGAGATCTTTGGAAAAAGATCTCTCCCCTTTGTCAATATCGCAACCCAAGGGCCGCAATTCTGTATATGAACCTCTTCTGTCAGACTCACCCAATGCTACAAGACGATCCTTTGGACCAGGAGCGCCATTTGATTTTTTCCAACCGCAATCGAGATTGGCCTCCAGTTACACAAGAAACTGCAAGGACAACTGATGTTCATGATTCTTGAAGGAGAAGAAATTACCCGGGAATTATGATACACCTTCCATCACGTTTCTTAAATCAACGCATGACTGTCTCGCTTCGGCTTTAATTGCAATTACTTGCGCAAATTTTACAAACACCTGTAATTATTTAGCTCAATATTTCTTCTCCTCCTTCATTTTAAACCTTTTTGGGTTTACATGGAAAGTATTTGTATATTCCACTGTCGTTTATAACAGAGACATCGGGGGGATCCAATTTTGGGAGAGAGTGAGTGAAGCGTAGTAGTTGGAACCGGAAAGATGTCCTCCTTGCTATATTTGGAATAAATAATCAGGTCGATTCTTTGAAATTACTTGCATTTCATGAAATTTATTTGGTACTCTGATTTTATATTGAGGCATTAAAACTTGATTTTTGCTGGAAAATACAGAGATTATGTTATGTAGTTCGGAAAATCAAATCTTAATTGGTAAAAACGTTACAAAATCCAGGTCTAAAGCTGAATTTAATAGATTTTGCATTGGAATCGCTGCATGCATCTAACAAAATAGAATCAACTTCTCTGCTCTCTATAGGCATCTGACAAATTTAACTTTTACCACAAAAAGGAAGGTGGGAAAAAAAGAAAAGCTGTATTTCTACGTTGAAGCAAGCAATCCATCTAAATTTAAAATTTAATCAGAAGATTAGCTGAATCAGCTGATAGTAAATCGTGTTGGTAAATTACGAAAATGGAAAATCGTGATTACTTTAAAAATAAATGGAAACTTGCCCGTGTGGGGGAATTTCTTCTGGAACAGAAGTGAATAATCATATTCAATAATTCATTACTTACGCAACATGAATTTGAACCACTTACGACATACCAAAAAGAAGCAAACGTGTGAAAGGCAGGGTGTATTGACCCTATGGTTGAGATGGGGAACCAGTGGCTGACAGCTGACAAGAGCAGCATATCTCTCTGACCCTCCACTTTTCCAATTTTCATCACTCAGTGAGCATCTGATGGGCATTTCTTGCCTTCAAGAAACAATTTTTTGTCAATGGGTTTTAGGCTAAACCTCAAATGGAGTGGTCTTTCAGTTCAATCCCCCTTCTCCACAAGTACATCGTCTCTGCCTTACACATACCCTTGTGAGTCACCAATTCTTGGAAATGAGATCATACGGTTTTATTGCACTCTTTTTCTTAAGTCATATTTTTTGGTTGCAAGATTTCTGTGATCTAATTATGTTGGCTTTTTTTTTTCCTTTCTTGAGGTAAATTTTACGTTTGTTTATGTTTTAGCTTTCTTAGTGATTGTTCTTGAGGTAAATGTTATGTAAACAAACTCATGCATGTTCCGTATAACACCAGAATACAGAGGATTGAGCGCACTAAGTCAACAAGCTAATATGTGAGTTTTGCAGTAGGGCTGAAGTTAGATTGTATATACAAAGTTTAAGAAAATACTTAAAGTGAAAGATGAATTATAGATCATAGCGTTGCCATCCTACGTTCGGACTTGCAACCCGGAATATTAATCTTAAAGATGAAGTGGAATATCTTTCCCTGTTATGACATTGTGAGTTTTTAATGATTTATCCCGATCTGCTAGAATGAATCATTTTTCCTTATAGGTTCTCAAAGAACTTGTTTCCTGGTGAAATTGTGTTTGTATCCTGAATCATTGTTTTCGTGTACGAGTCAGTGAGCATTTATTCTCAGGCTTCTAACGAGCTCTTATACTCAAGGTTCTCTGTGTGATTCGGCGTTTTTGAGTATTTCCCTACCATGTTAAATATTTGATGTTATACGAAGTCTAAGTAGATTAGTTCATTTCATGTTTCTTGAATGTGTAATCTTACTCAAGAAATAGAAATAAGAGAGAGGGAACAAGGGTTTCCAAAGAAATTTTTCACCGAAAGCATTGATGCATTGTGGCCAGCTGTGTTCCCTGTAATGTATTGCCAATAATAGTAACCAATAATTCCTTTGTCATATTTGATAATCCTGGTCAACTTTTTAACTCTGCCCGCAAAACGTTTTTCTCTAATGCTGGTTGTTCCACCCCTCCTCCGAGTCATACTAACATATGCAAACAGACAAAAGAATTTCTCGTCATGAAGTTTGAAGATACGGTTTCTTATCTATTGTACTCAAACTATACAGGTAGAGGCAGAGATACCTCCTACATCTTGGCGAGATTGTCTGCTTCATCAGTTTTATATGGAGAGACTGAAACACTTAATGATGCTTCCAGAGTACATGTTTGTTCTTCGTCCCCTCAGCTTTTGGAGAATTATTACTTGGGAACTAGAGAAACAAAGGTCATCTATCTTTCCATTGCTCTGATTGCATATTAAGTAATTTGTCGACAAATCTGATCAGGCATTAGCAGGGCACTTTGGTGTTACCAGTGACATCATGAGAAGAGATTTATCTTTCTCTTTCAGGGTTCAATGTTCATTTACTTGCTTATATACTTTTATCTATTCAGGTTGCAGTTGGGAAGGGCTCGAGTGATGGTTTATCAAGTTTACTTGAAAAGCACATTGAAACATCTAACAGCGAGGATAAGTTGGCGTACCTTACTAGCTTACAAGCAACCCAATTATCGCAGTTCAGATTATTAATGAAAAATCTTGATATGTTGGAAGACATGTTTTCCGATTCTAATGTGGTAAGGTTGGAAAGAGATATTCTGGAGCAATTAGAAAGACTTGGAGCTTTAAGATTGTTCTATTCATGTCTATCCAGGACCCTGAAATCCTCAACTTCTTTTGATTTGTCTAATGCAACAACTGAGCTTGTTGAAGAGCCCAAGGTAAATGATTCAGTGGATAACCATGTAGGCGAAGTTGTTCGATCTGGAAGAAAAGAACTCAGAAAATTGAGGAGAAAAAGAATGTTGGATAAGGAAAGTGGTATTACTACGCAAGAATTGCCTACAGTAACCATTTCAAAACAGCATAAATATGCCTCTGCTAGAAGAGCTTCAAGATCTAGAAATAAAAGACAGAGAATTGCTAGAAACGAGGCAGAAATGTCGAGTGGAGTTAAGGTTGTTTCAGTTTCTGTTGTGTAAGCAGTGTTTTCTGCTTATCCAAGAAAAGTCTTAGCTTATAGTTAACATTATTATATGACAGTTGGTAGCAGAACTGGAAAAAGTCAGGACGATACTGGAAGAAGAAACTGGTCAGGTAGCTAGCTTGAGCAGCTGGGCAGAAGCTGCTGGAATTAAAAAGAAGGAATTGCAGCAGAATTTGCATTATGGTTGGCATTGCAGGGACGAGCTTCTAAGAAGTACACGCTCCTTGGTTTTGTTTATTGCAAGAAACTATTGGGGACTTGGAGTAGCCTTTGAAGACCTTATTCAGGTTGTCTTTCTTTTTCCCTTTGCTTTTCTAGTTCCCCTTTTGCGTCCACTTCATTGTAATATTTCAAGGCCTGTCTTGCTCGTAATGTTGGATAGGCTGAATATTGTTCACACAAAAAACCTAAACTGGAATTCGTGCTGTTCATAGAGCATAGTTGGAACGTAAACAGTTGTTGCAAACAATGCAGTTAGAAATGTTTGGTCGTTCAAATGGTTTTTTATTTCATATCCAAACTCTGACAACTTAGTCATATTTTCTACAGGCAGGAAATATAGGGGTCTTGCAAGGTGCAGAAAGGTTCGATCAGTCAAGGGGATACAAATTCTCAACCTACGTCCAGTACTGGATTAGGAAGTCAATGTCAACACTGGTGGCGAGACATGCCAGAGGAGTCCGAATTCCTGTACTCCTCATTCTTTGTCCATATCGACTGCTTGTCATTCAAACTTCTTACATTTTTTCTCAAAAAATTGAACGAAAATAAATAAAACGGAAACAGAGTTTCAGCATTCACAATTGTACCTTTTTTCTGGGTGCAGTGCACTTTAAGCAAGGTTATAAATCAAGTACAAAGAGCACGCAAGGCCCTTAGCACCAGCAACGGGAAATATCCAGATGACTCTGATATTGCCAAGTATACTGGCCTATCCATAGCTAAAATTATGTCGGCTAGCAAATGCCTCAGAGTTGTGGGATCTATAGATCAGAAAATAGGGGAAGCAATCAGTGCAAAGTATATGGTAAGACTCAAGTTTGTCGTTCTTGATGCCTTCGACTGTTCTACTAATCTAAGCTGAATTGAGTTTTGTATTCATTATTCAGATCGAATGTAGTCATGTGA
>NC_026150.1:16834867-16870433 GCF_000512975.1 Sesamum indicum
CAGGAAATTGCACCTGATACATCGATACTGAGCCCAGAAGAAACGGTGATCCGACAACACATGATAAACGACGTTCACAGACTTCTTAATGGGTTGGAGCCAAGAGAGAAGCAGGTTTTGATACTAAGATTCGGACTAGGAAACCGTCAGTGCAAATCGCTGGAGGAAATCGGGAGGCTGTTTTGTGTAAGCAAAGAGTGGATAAGAAAAATAGAGAGGGCAGCTCTTGCAAAGTTGAGGAATGAGGATTCTCTCAAAATTTTGAGCCATTATGTATATATGCAATAAGTGGGAAGCTGGTCTGAGTATAACTGAGTTACAGAATTGCTGCTTTTCATGTAGATTTGTTACTTGCAAATATGAGTTCTTTGGTGTAGAAACATTTCATTTTGTTTTCTTCTGTGTTTGGATTGGTATGATCTGATGGGTAAAGGAGGAATTGGAATCTCTCTCTGCTGCCATTTTATGAAAACCCTCCAATTCCCATCCAACTCACCCCCCAACCAACCCTCACTCAACTAATTTAACTTTTTAATTGCAAATCCCCTTTCTACTTTTTATTGCATTTAATATAAAAATGTCATGTAGGAAATGCAATGGAAAATCTAATCTGATTTGAAAACAAGTGTAGTTTTTATGTCTAAATTTGGTGAAAATTAAAACTAGCTCGTCCTCATTGTTTGAAAAATTACAAATATTTTTTTATGTTTAATGAAATTGTGTTGTTCTTGATTAGAGGGTTCAAATTATCAACTTTACTCTAGTGCTTTTTTTTAATAAAATAAAAAAATTGTAAAAAAATCGAACAAAGTAAATGAAAAAATTTATCCACTTAATTCATAAAAAAAATTCATAAAATTTTAAAAAATAAATAAAATTATAATTCATAAAAGCATTTGGTTGGTTCACCATAAAAAAAGTGGATGAAAATTTAACGAAAACTAACAAATTTGGCTACTTGTTGGATGGTCGTTAAAATCATGAGAATGTTAGTAATTTTTCAAATAATTATGTGATATTTATATCGTTATAATTTATACTTTGGTTTAAGGTTTTTTTTTAAAAAAAACACAACTTTACTGAAATATACGTTGCTTCTCTTGATTAAAAGTCACAATTCCATGGCTAAGTGTGTGCTCAAACCACTCCCCAACCCCACCTCCCCGCCTAACATTGAAAAGATTAATCTGATATTTGTTTCACTTAAAATAAATTATAAATATGTAGAACAAAAAGAAAAAATCGGGTAAATGGTATTAAAGTCTTGAATACTTTTATTACACGTTATAAATATTCGTGCACATACACACCCACACAAAACATGTATATACATATATATATATATATATTTCAGCATATAAAGTCTTCGTTTATGATCTACTCCATCTTATACCCACAATTGACTTATAAGAACGAAAATATACCTTCTTTCATGCATTAGTGCGTGAAAACGTAGAAGGGTAGTTTGATCAGAAAAAAATAATTATTTGACCTGTTTGGGGTAAATATGAATTTTCATGCACTCTTTTAGTTAATATCAGTAAATTCGGTGAATTTTAACTAAGGAATGGATCTATTTATTATACAAAAACAAACATCACAAATGCTATATGTAGTTTCTTAAATCATATTAATATTTATATATAATTACACAAAATTTTATTAGAAAAACGGTGCAATTACCCTTATGAATATCTTGATGTTCTAACAAGTGCATAAAGCGCACATGAGGTAAGTGAAAAAATACTTGAAAACTGGCTGTGCAATAATCGCGTTTCCGGAGTTGCCAACTATTTGACCCCTGCCGCGGGGCACATCCCCCTACCCGAAACCGCGATTTTAGGCTTTCCATGGCTCGTTCTACTCGACTCCTTCCTAACTTTGATGCCTTGAAAATGGTTTATTTCTCTACCAGTTATGGAAATTGTTGATTCCCATGATATTTATTTTTCACATTTCTAGACAAAGAAAACATGCTGATGGGCCCTTCTGCTACCTTTTATTAAATTCCTACACTCAAACAACTCATTATTACATTTTTCTTTCTTTTTTTTACCCCCAAATTGATAATGGGTATTGCTCAGTGTGCAAGAAAGAAACAATTCTTTTGATGATTGTGACATGAAAATATTTAATTTCTAGTAATAGGGTTTTTTTTATTATTTTTTAGATAATCAGTTATATATGCCTTCATATTAAGACTCTCACTTAATCTTTGCTTATCAATATTAAATAATAATTTCTAATTGATTAATAAGTGGTATTATAATAGATATTAGTGAAATTCAAACATGTCATTTTATAATTACGAAACATCTAAATTAAACCCCGTTATATTATTTGGCACATAATACCGACACACGTTCAACGTTTATTGCAAACGAGCATTTTTAGTCTTTTAGTAGCTTATAAGCTCTAATGCTTCTCTAACTAACATTAAATATTTTTTAGGGCAAAATCTCGAAGTGAACAATACCCGGGCATTGATCGTTTTGCGAGACGTATCATGTGGTGCCGCCATTTATGTGAACTAGAATATGTGTCCATCCCAAACCTCTCGTTTGAGGATTGATGATACTATAATGAGTTTCATATTATTAAAGATGACAAATTTGCGCGGCTTATAAACCCTAAAATTTCTAACTCATCACTAATTATTTTCTCGGAACAAAATTCTTAAGATTCATATAAAATTAAAATAAATAATACCTCTCGCGACAACCCACCGTTCAGATTGTAGACCGCATAGGGGCCAAATAGTGAACGTTGGTTGAAACCAATTAACTAACTCTCCCTGCAATAATTACATCCTATTTTAGTGTTGAAATGGTTTTTCTCAAAACTAGAACAATACCAAAACTAATAAGAAATCAATGTTGCAGACTTGCAGTAGTGGAGAAAATTGCAATTTTCATCCCATAATTGGTTTGTAATATTAAACAACATGCTTCCTGAAATAATTAATATATATTACTCTCGTATTTTAGGAAAAAAGTTTTCAAAGTTAATGCCATTATAAAAATATTTACAACTTTGAGACTAACTTTACAACATTCGGAATTAGCTTTGCAATATTTTTTTAAAATATGAGATTAATATTTTTCTAAAATATAGAATTAACAGTGACTATTTAAAAAAGTATAAATTAAATATTACAAATCATCCTATATTTTTTGGACCAAAATTGCAACTTTATCTGCAGTAGTGAGTTTGGTCATGAGTTTTTCTCGTAAACCTGCAAAGTTATGGAATTGCTGAGAGAGAGAGAGAGAGTAATCATTCACTCATTCTACGCTAATGCCCCCAACTGGGCTAAAGGCCCATTTTTAAGGTGATCGATTAACTTAAAATTAAGGGATAATTACACTTCCTTCGTTACGAGTTTGGCGGAATTATAGATAAATTCTCTATAATTTGAAAAATTATATCCAACACTTTTGAGATTTGTTTTCATTTAATAAACAAATTCATCCATTAGTCAAAATTTACCGAATTTGATGATATTAACAAAAAAAATTAGAAAAAAATATATATATTTACCCTTAATTGACTTATTACTGACTTATAGCAGGTCAAATGTATTTTTTTATGATCAAATTACCATCATACGTCTTCACGCATTAATGCATGTGAGGAGGTATATCTTCACATTATAAAGGAAGTTAGATCGAAAACCTTTAAAATCTTGCTCGACTTGACTTCATGTGTTATTCTCTGCTTGTATTATGGTGGGAGGATGTCTTAGTGTATTTATCTATCTATAAGGGTGGCAGCATGTCTGTATTTTTCTCTACTCGCGTTTATCTCTATAAGAACGGTGCGTTCCGAGGTATGAAGTGGGAGAGAAGGGATGTCATAATTGGGGTTTTGAATAAGACGACCTTTTGATTTTTCATTTTATTCGTTGAAAAAGTAATAAGAACGAGAGGTGTTAAGCTTTTGATCATCCTGGCGTCGAGCTATTTTTCCGCAGGACCTCCCCTACAGTATCGTCACCGTAGTAGAGCTTAACCACCAAGTTCGGGATGGATTGGTGTGGTTCCTCTACGCCTAGGACACCAAAATATCGAACCATGAACGAAGAAAGGCATGAGAGAAAAGCCTATTGGCTAGTGTTCATACTTACGTGCATTATTAGCCACTCTGATTGAAGAGTGGGTACTAATATTGTGGATTCGTGTATTTCAGTTAAAAGACCTGAAGTAGCAAACCCTTGGGTAAAAATCGCACTTGGTTTTAAGTCAATTAAGGGTAAATATCAATATAATTTAATTTTTTGTTATATCAACAAATTGAGTAAATTTTAATTAACATGGAATTTATTTGTTAGACGAAGCAAACCTCAGAGTACTAAATATAATTTTTCAAACTACAGAGAGTCTACGTGTAATTATACTAAATTTAAGAGGAGGAAAGTGTAATTATCGCTAAAATTAATTCAGTAATCATGTTATTTGATTGCCAATTACCACTACTGCATTTAATCATAAATTAATAATATAACTTATTGATGAAGATTCGAATAATAATAATCAATTGAATTTATCCGCTTTTTGAAAAAGCCTTTTTTTCACATGGGGTGAAATGCAATTCACCCATCACTTATTCTTTTTTATTTATTAATAAGTAATTCACTTTTTTACAATATATTTATTTAGGTAAATTACTGCAATTTTTTCATAAAATTTATCATAATTATAAATATTTCATTGATTTTGACGTCCGCCTAACAACGACCCCATTTCGTTAGTCTCCATTGAATTTTCATCTAATTTTTGTGGGTGAATTGCCTAAATTATAAATTATAATTTTAAAAAAAATTAAAATACTTTTCTTTATCCACTCTCGGATTTTCTTTTATATTTTTCAAATATTTTTCTTTTTTTTATAAAAAACAATACGGATGAAATAATAACTGTATAATTAATTTTTAGTTGAAAAAATATTCATAATTATATTAAATTTAAGGTAGAATTCAGCCATCAATTCATTTTACCAATGGAAGTAGTAGGGTAGTTGAGATTGGAGCTGTCTTCAAAAAGTGCAGTTTAGCGCCCACCAGCGTTTGAAAGCGAAAGAAAATGACTTTTCCAGCGGAGAAAAATGGGCACAACATTAAAAGGGCCCCACAATCTTGACCTCATACGATCAGGTTAACTGGCTAACCTACAAATTTACCACTTGCTCTATTCATTAAATTTTCTGCACAAATATTTTATTTAAAAAAAAAGGAGAAAAAACCCTCTTTTCTTTTTTATTTTCTGAAAAATAGAAATAAAAATAATTAATGGTAATGTGTGTATAATTACTGCCTGACAGTTCATTCTCATTTGTTTATTTAAAGTTTGTTATTGTGGGTGGGTAGTTGGTTTGCTTCTCTTTTAACTCCTTGGAGCTAAAAGTTGCAAACTCAAAACTTTTTTCCGAATATATTACCTTTTGCAAATTCATCACAATGTTTGGATTCGTTTTCTAAGTCTTTTGTTGTATTTTATGGAGACAGAGAGAGAAAAACAAAGATACATAAGTGCGTGTTAGAGATAATATGTATGTTTGTTTTTTGAGATAATTTAAAATAATTATTATATGTTTAATGTTGTGTTTGGGGAGACAAAAATTACTACTCGCTGTCAAATCATGTCTTTTTTATATATATTTATGTATATGTGTGTGTATATATATATGTATGTATTTATACTAAAACAGTTAAAAACACCTAAAATTAGGTGTTTTTAAATGGTGGCAAATATTGAGTATGTTTTGATTTGTCTCATAAACAATTTAAAAATGAAAATAAACATAATGCATATTTTTTTAGTCATGGGACTTTGATATCATAATCTTACAAAATGTCCAAATTGACTCTTAAAAAAATGAAATTATGAAAATAATTTATGGTATCAAAAGGGTATGTGGACTTTCCATTATTTTAAATAAACTTTTATTTGTTTCTTCTTTTTTTATGATTTTAATATGATTGATATTAAATCTCATCACATATTTTGTACTAGAAAATTGAATAACACAATAACCCGACAAAATAAATCCAACTGATAGCTGGTGGATATACGTAAATTAGAATGTCTAGTACACTTAAATATTTGTATATTGTTGGGAAAAGTTAAGCAATCGTAATACATTTCGAAAACAATCATATAATAATATTAACAGAATTAATATAACCAATTTTTTGAGAATTATTTTGCGAAACAACTACGTATGAACAAAATCAGAATAATAATAAGTTAGATATGCTGTCAACGAAAATTAAATAGTAAACTTAGTTGGGTAAGAGTTGTTACTTGTTCAATACAAATACTAATCGAATCGCATAAAATTTATGCTTGTCTTAAAAAAATTATACGCCTCGTATATATGTGCACCATATATTATGCAACTTCTTCCGAAGTACGAGTAAAACCCGAAATGGGATTGAGGAATAACTGAGCAAAACAGAGAGAGAATGCATATCAGGTGTTTTGTATTCTTAAGCTGTGTGTTGAAGTGAGGAATGCTTCAGCTTTTTTATAAGCTCCAGCACCAATAGCATTAATACAACCTCATAAATCGGTTTTAACAAACATTCAAAATAGTTTGCTATTTCGAATTGCCATTAAAAATGTTTTAAAACAAGTTTTTTAAATTTGAAACTTTTTTGACTGGAAAAAAAGAAGATTTTAAAATTGTTTATATTTTTCTAGATTAAATCAAATGTGTCTACTGCAAAAATGTATATATTCAAACATTCAGCATAACACCCACAGTCAATGCAAGTAAAACGACAACACACGTATAGGATTTCCTCACATTCACTTTGACTTTCAGAACATTTAGAATTATGCTTGAATCTTCAACCTTATAATCAGTTTAGTTCTTCAATAAATTTGCCATGTGGGACGAATAATAAGAGAGCAACAACTCTACACCCACATTTTCCTTATATATCCTCTTCATTGCTCAAAGTAATCCCTCGATCTTTCTATGTGGGACAACATCATTCTTATTCTTTTTCTACTAAATATAATCTATGAATTTCATTTGAATTGACATTTACCTTTGATCCGGGTCGAAATTAGCGATCTCCTGAGACGATCTCACTGCAGATGGTCTAACTCTTCCTAGATCAGATTTTGGGTTCCCTAAGAATAAAACACGAACTGTGAGCTCGTCGGGCACGTCCCCGACAATGACCCTCCGACGCTCAAGTTAGGTTGATCGAGAGAAATGTATGCGATCTCAAAGTTCGAACTCAATTAATGCATCACAGTTACCTCATTTATGGCGTATCGGGGTCTATTTATAGAGCACAGTTGGACATCAAGTACTGGGCCACGGGGCCTTATCCTACCGGCTCGCGTTCTGATCGAGCGACTGTCATTGTCCGGGTTTTCAATCAGTCTGTGCGACCCGGGTCGGGTCCTCCGCGACCCGCCCGTTACAAAAGGCGCGAATCCTGATCGCGAAATGACTGTAATGCCCGTAATGAAGGGTAATTCGGTCTTTTGGCAGGGGTGACACGTGTATACTCATCAACCTTTAAATTAAATATTGTTACAAATTAGCAACTCTATCATGCCAGCTACAACATGTACAATTAATTTTAAAATTTTAAAACTAATTATTACTTAAAAATTTTTAATTAGGTACATAAAAATATAAAAATGAGAGAAAAAATTAATAAAAAAATAAAAAGTAACAGACCATAAAAACAATGCTGTCGCTTAATAGTAAGATAATTCACCCATTTAGAGAAGAAAAAAAGTACAAAACATCAGTTCTATTTCAAAGGCTATTGTATGTTTATAATTTGTTTCAAGGGATTTAATTAGCAAGTGCTTTTCTCATTTTGATTAGAATTATAGAGACAAAACTGCATATTTTAATTTTGAAATTTCTTTTAATAATCTGTTTTGTGATAATCACAAGCTACTTCCTAGTGAAGCAAAGTCGTGGTGTACAACTTTATCAGTCCACATACAAAATACACGTCACACGCTTTTGTTAGTTTCTTCGTTTTTTAGTACATGTGTCCGCTTATAGGAATTTCAGTTCTAATTTGTTGAGAGAGCCATTTTGGCAGCTTATCCCTTCTCTAGTCCCTACTTCAAAACTGTGACTTCAAAAAAGCACCTTATAATTCAACACAATTCTTGCCTTCCACGTCCAAAATTGAGCCACCTTTCATTCACAATAGTCCATGTCTCAATCGTCATTTCTTTTAATATGTAATATTTCATATTTAAAATATATTATAAATAAGATTAAGATATATAAATTAATATATTAAAAATTTAAAAATTAATTAAATTAGAAATCTTATCAGTTAAAGAGCATTTTTGCTTCATAAAAAAATAGACGTGGTGATATCATCAATTGCCGCTTGTGAGTGTGGAGTACACTTTTTTTTTTTTTTTCTAATATTAGGATATACAATATGATTTGACTCTTTTCCACCTTTAATCCTATAGTTTCTTTTTTTATTTAGCTAGTTTAGTTGTTTGTGTGATTGGGACCTTTTAAGTTTAAAATGTGCATGCCTTTTTTTCTCCTTGCCAGAAAATATTATATCCCAGTTGTGTTTTATGGCGAAAATACTTTTTAAATTCCAAGTTAATACAGAGTTATATTTGTTGGCAAATCTTTGAATGGTTTAATACTTTTGAAATTATTATTTGAAATACTTCAGTGAATTATCCTTTAAGATTTGTGTGATTTTATAAAATAGACACTAAACTATAAAATATCTGACATGGTCGAAATTTTATACCATAAAGTAATATATCAGGTCTCAAGTATTTTTTATCAGTTCAGTTTGGGCTTGTATTTGAGTGATTTTCATTAGAAATATAGAAGGATCTGAAAAACAAAATTCTATTAATGCAAATTATGGGAAATATGGAGATAAATATGTATAGGCATTTTAGTGTTTACTTTTTGGTGGTACTCGTGCACCATTCCCCGCAATCAAAAGAAAGTAATTTTTATGATATTATAAATGAGCAAATTATCTTTAATGAAAAAATAAATAGCAATTTATCGTCTTATATTTTTTAAAATATAGAAATTAAAGTAAGTTACATCCTTAAAAAATACAGAGGGATAAATCGATATTTTTTTTACAGAGGGTTAATTAGCTCTAAATTGCATTAAACTTGTTACTAAAAAACTGCATAATTAATTAATTAAATAATAATAATAATAAGAACCCTCCACGTGAATAATGGGTACAGTCAGAGTTCAAAAGTTTGGTGGGAATCCCCTTTATTTATTTATATTAATAGTTACAAATTAGTAGGAATAATAAATAAGAAGCATAAAAGTGGTAATCTCCTGTATGTAATCTAATTAAGAAGACAGTGAGCAGCGAATGAAGATAGTGATAATTTTCTAAGAATACGATGTTGGATTTATGAGGTAACCAACTTCCATTTCCATTTGTTGGTGTTAAAAACTTCAAAGGGAAAAGAAGAAAGTCAAAGACAGAATTAGGTAGTGAAAAAGTGAAGTTTAGAATAGTAGAATTACTTTTCACAACAATTTTCAATTTAATTAGGAGATGGATGAGAAAATTATAACTGTGGTGTGTTGCCAGTTGCCACCTTCTCCCCCACCCCAAAAAATTAAACACCACCCTCTCTCTCTCAACTTTCTCTCTCTCTCTCACTCTCTGTCTAAACCCATTTTTCTACCCTTTTTCTTCCCAAAACCCCATCCTGACCTATACATACACACCTCTGTATCTATAGCTCTTGTACACACACATGCATCTCGCAGCACGCACTCACACGCGTACTGTGAGTTTGTAGAGAATCACGACCGGCGTGCCTCTTTTGCGGAGATTTAATTGTTGAGGGTTTTGATTCGAAATACTTGTAGAGATGCAATCCATTTCTCATTCTTCTACTCCCGGCGGTCTGATGTGATGACTATTGTCGCCAGTCGATGGCTTTTTCCATGCTTCGTTTCACACTCCCACATCACGTGATAGGATTGGTGGTAGTCCTATTGCTGTCAATCGCCGCAAACCCTAGTTCGATTCTTGCTTTAGCGGAGTCGGACTTTGACTTGGATTTCGACTCGGATGTTCTTTTATTCCACCAGTAATACACGCCGCCAGCGCCGCCCCCTCCTCCGCCGCATCCGCCGTCGCTCTCATGCGAGTCCGATCTCGGCGGCATTGGTTCCTTAGACACCACTTGTCAAATAGTCTCCAACTTGAACCTATCGAAGGATGTCTATGTAGAAGGCAAGGGCAATTTTGTGATTTCGCCAAATGTTACTGTGAATTGCTCATCGTTCTCTGGATGCGAGCTTGCGATTAATGTTACTGGAAACTTTACTTTGGGTGAGAATTCATCGATAATCTGTGGCACTTTTGAGTTGGTCTCAGATAACGCCAGTTTTGGGAATGGTTCTTCTGTTAACACTACAGGGTTGGCCGGGTCACCCCCCCCTCAGACTAGTGGTACACCGCAAGGAGTGGATGGAGCGGGTGGGGGGCATGGGGGCAGGGGTGCAGCATGTTTGAAGGATAAGAGTAAGCTTCCTGAAGATGTGTGGGGTGGGGATGCATATTCGTGGTCAAGTTTGGGGAAGCCCTGGAGTTATGGGAGTAGAGGTGGGACAACAAGTAGGGAGGTTGATTATGGGGGTGGAGGAGGAGGGAGGGTGATGTTTCTTGTATCGAAGCTGTTGGAGGTGAATGGCAGTGTTTTGGCTGATGGCGGAGATGGGGGTGTCAAAGGTGGAGGTGGATCTGGAGGCAGCATCTACATCAAGGCTTATAAGATGTAAATTCCCGGTTATTCTCTTAATAGGAGTTTATTCTGCTTTATGTGATGTTTAAAAGTGTGAACTCATAGGATTAACTGCCAAACACTAACTGATTTTGGTTGTAGCTTGGCACTGTAAGCTTGATTAGTGAATCTTGTTCTATGGTTATGGTTTGAATGATAAGTGGATGATGTAGTTTCAGAGGGGACTTAACTCTGGAATTTGTACTTATACCTGGTCTGAGTTAGTGTGTGCCACCAATGATGTTATCGTTCTAATGATTTTTGTTGAGGGCGCCATTATTGCATTTTAGCAACTTCACTCTGTGGTCTTCTTGTGGGTTTGTCTGTGACTGTAAAACCATACTAAACACTCCTAACTAAATGTTGATTTAAAATTTTAGACAATATCTTGAATTTTCATACTTTGTTGACCGATATTGGCTATCAGTATACTGCTTGAAGTTAATCTAGTCTCGTCTTTCTAAGCAATCATACAACACTGTAAGATTGCTTGTTTTGTGTTTCTTTTCTTGTCTTTCTAGCACCACACTTTGCTAAGATCCTGCTTACCAAAATTTGAAGAGTGGTGATGATTCATTGTCAGCTCATTCAGGATTGTTTGTCCAGAATGTGTTAATGCCATTGAAAGCTGTTTCAAAGTTGACCTTTCTGTGGGCCAGACAATGTATTCAACAGTTGAAGTAACTGATATTAGAAGTGAATGCTATAAATATTTATTGTAAAAATATTCTTGTTAGGATAGAGTGTACTATCCTTGCTCTTCATCATTTTCCGCAGAAAAAGCTGTGGAAGTACTATTTGATGAGGTCAACTTTGGGAAAGACCATCTGCATAACCTGAACATCCACTTCTTTGCAAAATGTCATCGAATCCATATATTTTCTTTAGTATATGGTTTCTTCATGTTGGTTTTATATCCATTCTCAGAAATCAAAATGCTTTAATTTGCTTTCTTCAGCATTTTGGTTTGTATCCTCTTGTGACTAATGGTCTGTCCATTGTGGCATCCACGAGCTTGGTTTTTTTCCACCTTTGAATACTGTTAAAACCTTGTGTCATGGATGGCTGTTCCATGTTCAGATGTAAAGCACGAATATTAATGTCTTTTTCTCAATAATATTTTTTGTGATTTTCTTAGCATATCTAAATGATGAATAAACAGGCCATTTTGGTTTTCCTGTGTCATTTCATTTGTAGTCTTCCGCTGATCCTGTACTCTTGTCTACTTTTGATGTTTGGAGAAATATCTGCTCTATCTGGAGTCAATGGAAAGTGTTGAAACACATTGGATTTATTTTAACTACATTTCTTCTTGTAAAGTGCAGGATTGGAATAGGCAATATAAGTGCTTGTGGTGGTAGTGGTTATGCTGGAGGTGGTGGTGGTAGAGTTTCGGTTGATATTTTTAGCAGGCACGATGAACCAGTCATTGCTGTACATGGTATGACCTGGATATTTGTGTTATACTGTTATTCTTGTTAGAATTCAGAGAGAGGTAAAGCTTTCATATGTTTTACCAAGGACTTTAGCTGTAAAATGCAATCTAATCAAATGTTACCACGTTTCAGGACCCAAGCAACAGTTTTGCTGTTGGTTTTTCCATCAACGACTTTTTATCTTTTTCATTTTCCTTTGTCTTTTAAGGGGAAATCAGGGATAGAGAATGTGGCACCATTTTGTTGAGTATGAATCATATCCATTGTCATGTTTTGGTCTCTTCTTCGGTTTTGGTTTTGAGTAAAGACAGTTTTGGATATGTAATGCTTGACTAGTAGATGTGTTAGTCCAACCAATTGTGGACCACTCTCCTTGTCTCCACGCTAGGAGCCTTCTCCTGGAGTAAGATGGAGCTGATTTCCTTGTATCTGAAAGTGTGACTATTATATTATTTGGTTATTTGATGAAGAAGTTAAGAGTTTAAAAAAGGATTTTTTTTTTAAATCTTCTATTAGTGGCTGCAGATTATGTTGTTTCTGCTCAATGTGGGGTAGAATGTTGATACTAGGAAATTAACTTACACGTTGAGTCTACATTTTCAGCCAGTTCCTATACCCCATTACCGATAATCCTGGTTTTGGAATATGGTTATCATGTGATAAGTTTAGGCTTACTGGTAAATTTCTTTTCTTGTCTTTGGATTTACATGCCTAAAGCAAATAAGTTGGTCCATGTGCTGAAGCTATATACAAGTGGTCTGATGAAAAAGCTCATAAATTTACAGCACCCATCTATGAGACTGACGATTGAGCCATTCAAGCTTCACAATCATGTTTTATATTGCAGGTGGAAGCAGTCTTGGTTGCCCTGAAAATGCAGGTGCTGCGGGAACATTTTATGATGCTGTTCCTCGTAGCCTTACTGTCAGCAACAATCACAAATCTACATATACAGATACGCTTCTCATGGACTTTCCTCAACCATTTTTAACAAATGTCTATATCCGGAATCAGGCAAAGGCTGCTGTTCCTTTGCTGTGGAGTCGCGTCCAGGTTAGTGGAATCGGACTTTTCAGCCACATCTACCATGTTTGGGCGCTAATTTTCAGGAGTATATGTTTTGAGTTGATAAAGTCAGTCTGTGCCTATGCTGTGATCCTAAAACTACTGAAATTTGGACTTGTTGGCAATTTTGAAAGCTATATATGTTCTTATCATTTCTTGCACGTAAGAATCTAATACAGCCTTTTTCATGCATAAAGGTTCAAGGACAAATAAGCCTCTTGTCTGGAGGAGTGTTGAGTTTTGGGCTTGCACATTATTCGATGTCAGAGTTTGAGCTATTGGCAGAAGAGTTGTTAATGAGTGATTCTGTAATTAGAGTAAGTGACAGTTTTTTTTTGCCTTATGGGAAATTGTATAGAGTGATTGGCATACTTGCCCTTCCTTTTGGTTTCTTCATGTGCATTCACCTAGATAAACCATTGTTACATTTACAAATTGCTTGTACCAGCATTTTGTGGAGGGATGTTGCGCTTATATCAGCATTTCTTGATTTGCTGTAATGCATTTAGATGTTTAATAAGTATGGAATTTTCTCATTGCAATCGTTGTCCAGGTTTTTGGGGCTCTTCGCATGTCTGTTAAAATGTTCTTAATGTGGAACTCAAGGATGTTAATAGATGGTGGTGGAGATGAAAATGTTGAGACATCATCACTTGAAGCTAGTAATCTGATAGTCCTGAGAGTGAGTACCCCATTCACTACCTACAATATTCTGTTGGCGTTCACACATGGCTTACCTGTGTATTCTTCTTCTTCAGGAGTCATCCCTTATCCATTCAAATGCAAACCTGGGGGTTCACGGGCAAGGTTTGTTGAATTTGTCTGGACCCGGGGACTGCATAGAAGCTCAACGCCTAGTTTTGTCATTGTTCTATAGCATCAATGTAAGCAACTATCTTCTTTTTCTTTTGAGAATCCATTTCTATTTTTATTTGTGTCTGTTAAAAGGCTTTTCTTCTAGATGGGTCTTTCAGTAGTCTATTCTTGTTTGGCCTGACAAGCTGAATTGCCCTCAATTTCATGGTTCTCAATTTGCTTCTGAAATTGGTGGCCCCTTTCCTTATTTCTCCATTGAGATGTTTATCACTTGATGATTTCCCTCTTTGTTGTAGATGTCCCACTTATCGTGCTCGGTTGATCATTATGTACTTCTGGTTGAACCAGTACATTTTCTTTTACACAGGCTCTATTCTTCATGTTTTGGTCTTCTGTTGCCTCTTGAATTTATCCTATTGTTTTCTGGCATTTTCCATATACCAGCATCTTTCAATATTAATAAAATTGATAAGAAGTTATCAACTGCTTACTTCATTTGATGAAATCAATTGGCTTCTAAATTTCTATGAACCTTGAAAATGTTGCTTGTTTGGTTGATATGTATTAGCATGCGATCCATGAAGTGTAATACTTTCTTTTTTCCTGCTAACTTAGCAAGACTCTACTATTGTGAGCTGATTTTGTGCCTGGTACCTGGTGATATAAATAACTACTGTTGTCTGTACTCACATAAGTATAGTTACAATAAATTATATTTGATTAGTTGACTTTTGCTTTCTTTCTCTTGTTGTAATGAAGATTGGACCTGGATCTGTTCTGCGAGGTCCTTTAAGAAATTCCTCGGATGATGCTGTGTAAGTTCCACTTCCTGTCAAAATAACATCAGATGTGTGCTATTCTTGTTTTGCCCAAATTATTTTTTGATTTGCTTGTTAGGACGCCAAAACTTTATTGTGACTCACAAGACTGTCCTGCCGAACTGCTTCATCCACCTGAAGATTGCAATGTGAATTCTTCTCTGTCCTTTACCCTACAGGTGCTGTTAAAAAATTAAGAAGAATTCCAAGCCTTTTGTCTTTTGCTATTGTTATATGCAGTTACATCTGTTGGCTTAGATTCTTTAAATACTTCTTTTATTATAATGCAGATCTGTCGAGTTGAGGATATCCTAGTTGAAGGTTTTGTTGAAGGTTCTGTTGTTCATTTCCATAGAGCCAGAACTATTGCTGTCCAACCTTCTGGAATTATAAGCACAACTGGGATGGGTAAGATTCGGCTCTCCACAAAGAAGCATCATGTGATGCCCTTCTCTCTCTGTAAATTGTCAGCATGCTAAGAACTCTGTCAAGTGTCAACGACCATTTGTAGAAATCTGGGATGAACTGGAAAAGTTCTTATTCCTTTCCTCAGTTTGGAGTTATGATTGATGTTATTGGATTATATTTCCCTTATGTTTGACAATCTAGGATTTGCTTGTTGAGCAGGCTGCCATGGCGGTGTTGGTCAAGGAATAGTATTAAGTAATGGTCTTGGTAGTGGTGGTGGGCATGGAGGTAAAGGTGGTATGGCCTGTTATAATGACAGCTGCATTGATGGTGGTATATCATATGGAGATGCTAATTTGCCTTGCGAACTGGGTAGTGGAAGTGGAAATGATAGCTTGGCCATGTCTACTGCTGGTGGCGGTATTTTGGGTGAGCTAAAGTTTTTCAGCTCATTAATTATGGCTTTATTTCCTATATTTGTTTTTGTAATGCTGTATTTTCTAGGAGATCACACATATGTTGGCCTTGCTTACTTTCCAATCTTGAGTTTTAGGTTTCATCCAAAACTGTTTGTTCTAGAATTATTTGACATGCCTTTTGATGATGTAATAGAAGTGCAGTTAATGAATGGCATCTATTATCATTGTGTATTCTTTGGAATGTTTAAGAGTAATATTACTGTAAGACTTTGCTTGGGCGATTGAACAGTGAGCAGCACTTTATGATTATGCTCTGAGGTTTGCATGCTACATTGCAATTGTGCTTCAGCCTTCACTGCTTTGCTTCTTGCCTCATGTCCCCTGTTATGGCATATTTTAGGGCAATTTGGTTACATATTGCATTCTGAAAGTGATAAGAAACCAAGAACGTAATGTTAGTTTTTGGGTGTTTGGTCATTCTTGGGATTAACATTTTCCATATTGTCTCGAAGTAGCTCTCCGATCATGGATATGGTTGATTTTGAGTGAAATCTATTTCTGAACCTATCTTCGTGTTTGTTTTAACATCTAATGATTTAGTAATACCATAATTTCAGAAGTTTACTGGATGCCTTTGATTTCATAATAACTAATATCAGGCCACCTTAACCCTTCTGTTCGATTGGATTTATTCCTTTCCCCTTCCCATGCAGTGATGGGTTCCTTGGAGCATCCATTGCTGAGTTTATATGTTGAAGGTTCTATTAGAGCAGATGGAGACAGCTTTCAAGGGAGCTTCCAAAAGAAGAATCTCTCCGCTGCTAATGCAAATTTTGGTCTTGGGGGCGGATCTGGTGGTACTATCTTGTTGTTTTTGCGTTCTCTGGCCCTCAGTGAGTCTGGCAATTTATCTAGTGTTGGAGGTCATGGTAGCCTGAGTGGTGGTGGAGGTGGTGGTGGTGGAAGGATTCATTTTCACTGGTCGGACATTCCCACTGGAGATGTATATTGGCCCTTAGCTATAGTTAACGGAAGCATTCTTACAGGGTTAGTACAGATACTTCCTGCTGCAGATTTTGAAGCATCATGCATGCCAATCTTGCTTTTATCATGTGGAGTTACTTTAGTTTTATTCCCAAATTATATTACTACCCTCCTTAGTCGTTACACCGGCATTAAGGTTTTTTCTTTCCATTCTTTGCACATTTAATTTCTCTTGCAATAATTGTTATTAGTAGAACTTCTACAGGGTTCATGCATTTCATATGCTTATTTAATTTTAGGCAGGGATCATATGCATGTAACAATCATTAGGAAAACAAATAATTTTATTTGTCTGCGGCTTTTTGTTCTATTCAAACCCATTTTATCTTAATATTTATGTTATCTCTTGGTCTTCCCTTTTCCTATAATATTGACTTTAGTAGAAATTTTGGCGAATCTATGGACAATGCCATGAATCTTGAAACCATCGCTTGCGTGTGAACAAAGAAAAGAACAAGATTAAAATAAATAAAAAAAAAAGTAGAACCGCTCATAGTAGATTGGATGAATATTTAAATAGCAGTATATACCTGAGGTGTAACTTCAGGTTATGAATTTACCTGGCTGGCTATGCTTTGT
The DNA here is from genome assembly GCF_000512975.1 of Sesamum indicum. Taxonomy (NCBI): domain Eukaryota; kingdom Viridiplantae; phylum Streptophyta; class Magnoliopsida; order Lamiales; family Pedaliaceae; genus Sesamum; species Sesamum indicum. The sequence goes on from NC_026150.1 coordinate 16,852,249, forward strand.
AGAAAATTAAGTTTTGCTGGACATCTTTTGATTAAGTCAGTGAAACTCTTTCTGAGGAACAGATCCTATCCTCTACTTATTTTATTTGGCAGTTGAAAAGCTGCTGTTTTCATTTAATATTAGATTTTTGGTCATCTGGCCACTAGGATTGGCTGATTAGTTTGACTCTACGCTTTGTATATGGTCTACATCCAAAGCATCCTATGCAGGAAGAAACTTAAAACAATATTGTCAGTCATGCAGCTGCGTCTCCGTACTGTGTTAATTTTGACCATTTGGTTTAATAAAATGTATTGATCTTTAGGGTCTCTTCACATGCATGACATGCTTTGAACATCCATCATCCCCATCTACTTGTTTTTTGTGGGTTTCAAATTTCCAGTAACATTGGATTGCCTGCCTTCATGATAGGGGTGGATTAGGTGCTGACCAGGGCCGCCCAGGCGAAAATGGAACAGTCAGTGGAAAAGCTTGCCCAAAGGGGCTTTATGGAATATTTTGCGAGGTAGTTTATAATTCATTTCTTCTCAGTATTTTTCAAGTTTACCTTCACCTTCCCCAGTTCATTGTTTAGAAGTTTGAGTTGATGAATTCTTTTCCCAAGAGGGCTTTTTGTAAAATTAAGTCTGAAAGTTTTTGATGGAAAACACTAATTACTGAGTACTTAAGCTCTGTGTACCTTTATACTATTCCACTAAATATGGTCTTTAAAGTTGGTGGTATCCAATAATTGCTTAGAGGGTGCTTTTGGGTGGCAAATAATTCATTTGGGAAATGGACTCCTATTCTTGGACATCCTAAAAGAGGTAATAGGTGCAAGGAGTTATAGCAGATGGGAATAATTGAACTTGTTCTTTTCTCTCTCCCGGGGGGGGGGGTTACTGAAGCTATTCACTGCAGGGATGAGCATTGCGGTCACCTAGTAGTTCGAGTCAGAATAGCTCAATACACTATAATACTTGGCTGTAATATGATCGAGTTGCTAGATCATCGTTAATATTCCATGAATGAACTCTGGTGTCTTTTTCTATTCCAGATTAATCATATAAAGTGAATATGTTTTTCCTCTTTGTAAACTACAGCATAGTAGGTATGGAGGCATAACGTTTTCCTCTATATCACTCCAATCAATATCAGATTTCTGATTATGGCGTCTTTCTTAAAATTCCTGCAGGAATGTCCGGCTGGCACTTATAAGAATGTCACTGGGTCTGATAGATCCCTCTGTTTTTCCTGTCCAAGAGATGAGCTTCCCAACCGTGCTGTTTATGTACATGTCCGAGGTATCTGAATTGAGGGGATTATGTGGTGTCTATTGGGACTTTGCATTATAACTATATATTGGTGTCATCTTTCATGCCAGTTTCACTTTCTTAAGTTACATTGTAAAATTCATACCACATTCTTGATTGTGCTAGACAGTGTCCGCAAACTACAATATTTGTAGTGTCGATGTCGCAAGTTCCTGGTTCCTCTTATGTTGCCTTAAATCTAATTCAATGCATGTAAACGGTAACTTATTTTTAAATGAGGTTCCTGTTTGCTCTGGCAGGTGGTATTACTGAAACACCATGTCCTTACAAATGTCTTTCGGAGAGATATCACATGCCACATTGTTATACTGCTCTTGAGGAGTTGATATATACATTTGGAGGACCCTGGTTGTTTGGCCTCCTGCTTTTGGGCCTTCTGGTTTTGCTGGCTTTGGTCCTCAGTGTCGCCCGAATGAAGTTCATTGGGGTTGACGAGTTACCAGGCCCTGCTCCTACGCAGCAGGGTTCTCAAATAGATCACTCATTTCCTTTCCTGGAGTCTCTTAATGAGGTATTTAGTTCTGTAACATATACTGATTGTGGGATGGAGAATAAGATGATTTTGTACGTCCTAGGTACAATTGTGTGATCAAGAATGAAAATTGACAGAATGTTTACATATCAGGTTTTGGAAACTAACAGAGTGGAGGAGTCACAGAGTCATGTGCATAGGATGTACTTTATGGGTCCAAATACATTTAGTGAACCTTGGCATCTTCCTCATACTCCACCCGAACAAGTGAAAGAAATAGTGTAAGTGTTTCCTCCCTAATCCTTTTCCATCTGGACATTTTCTTATGCTGCAAATTGATAGAGATATGCAAGCTCCATCTGCTATCAGGATGTCTCATCTGATTTGATTTATTCCTCTTTGTTATTTTCCTTTTCCACTTAATCCAAATATGATTTATCCTAATTTAGTTGTTGGCCAACACTGCCTAATTGGGAAAGAAATCTAAATGCTATTTTCAAACGGCAGTTACGAGGGTGCATTTAATGCATTCGTGGATGAGATCAATGCGCTTGCCGCATATCACTGGTGGGAAGGGTCAGTACACAGCATTCTTTGCATTCTTGCTTATCCTTTCGCATGGTCATGGCAACAATGGCGCCGGAGAATGAAGTTGCAGAAAATACGAGAGTTTGTGCGATCTGAATACGACCATTCTTGCTTACGTTCTTGTCGTTCACGTGCTCTTTATGAAGGGCTGAAGGTTAATATTTCACGTATATTTTCTATGTTGTTAGAAATTGAATGGACCATAGATGCCTCCATGTTTTGAAATGGTGCAGATTTGTGTAACAAATGTCTTGGTCTGGTACTAAGTTGCCGGTCTTCCCAAAGAAACATTTTCTGATGATCCAATGGACTTTGGGCATAAAAAATACATGGAGTTTGAGTGGTTCCTTGTTGCTTATGATATGCTTAATAGCTGATTCTATTTCAACATGAATATAAGTTTGTTGAACCAAGCAAAATAATTATCGAATAGGATTTCTTTTCTTTTTCATTTCTTAACTTATGCATTCACAACTTATTCATTTCATAGAGTTTGTCTTGGTATATGCCAATGAACCTGCATGCAATTGCAAAGAAAATATTCTATTTGATTCTTTTAACTCCCTTTGGTCTTCTTTTCTTTTGGTGGGGAGGGGGAGTTCTTTTTGGTTTTGCTCTTTTCTTCGTTGAGGTGGATGAATGTGGTGGCCATGAGTGAGTAGATGCCATTCTGGTGATTTATGTCCATTCTACTATCAACTTGATGTTTTCCGTCAAATTAGTTTGTTTCCTTTTATTCTTTCTAAAACTATCACAATGTATTGGTAGTGAGACTTATTATTATTATGTCTCTGAGCTTCTCCATGTGCTGATCTCCTCTCAATCCCTGTTCCTTTAGCTGCTAACTGTAAACATGAGATTGTCATACTATATGACTAAATATTCTTGTAAATGTAGGTTGCTGCAACACCAGATTTAATGCTTGCTTATGTGGACTTTTTCCTTGGGGGTGATGAAAAGAGAAGTGATCTTCCTCCTCGTCTCCATCAAAGGTTTCCAATGTCTCTATTATTTGGAGGTGATGGAAGCTACATGGCTCCTTTCTCGCTTCATAACGACAATATCATCACCAGTCTCATGAGTCAGGTTTGTTGTTTAACCCCAGGAGCTGAAAACCATTTTCGCTTGAACCCAGAAAATTCTGGAAAATGCATTCTTTGTATCTGAATAAATCACAGAAGTGTACTTAGTCAATCTTTTCTTTCAGTCTGTGCCACCAACAACATGGTATCGCTTTGTAGCTGGTTTAAATGCACAGTTACGCTTGGTAAGAAGGGGTTGCCTTAGATCGAAGTTTCGCCCAGTGATTCAGTGGCTTGAAATGTTTGCAAATCCTGCATTAAGTGCCTACGGTGTGCATGTGGATCTTGCTTGGTTTCAAGCAACAACTGATGGCTATTGTCATTATGGACTCCTGATATATGCTGTCGAGGAAGAAATTGGCCACGTATCACCAACATGTCTTGATGGAGAAACTGGAATTCAACAGCGTTCAAGGTATGCATCTTTATTTACTTTGAGGCGGACGTGTGATTCTCTGGTCGACTTGAATATTTTAATAGTGTCGTGAAAAAATAATTTGAAACAAGACAGAGTTAAAATCTCCATTATTTTTAGTTAACTACTGAAATACGATTTAACTTGTTCTTTTGCTAGTTCTGTGGGTGTATGGGTTTACAAGTCTCCAAAACTGATCAAAACTTGCGAACGCCAACTTTTCTGTACTCATGAGCGTCTAGTCAGTTATTTTAAAGGTTTTCTTTGTTAATCATCGCATTCATTGGTTGAGGAAGTGCAAATGTTTATTGTTATTAGCTGGGTGATAATTCATGCTCTGGGGGACATCTTCCTTAGTTGCTATATCTTATCTGTTCTCAATCTTAATGAAATGATTTTCATTTATAAAACTCCTGGCTCCTCCTAGAGCAGTATGGTTGTAAGGAGTAAGAAAACACAAAAATAAACTTTGAACTATTTTTCCATGCAAGCATGTTTCTTTGATACATTGTTTTTTTTTATGAAGCAGTGCCTTAGGTGTTTATCTGAAAGATGAGCCATCAAATAAGATTTACTTGGGTCAAACTCAGAGGAGCTTTGATGGTAACTCGAGGAGGAAGATTGATGGTGGGATTCTAGATATTAACAGCTTGAAGGTGCTTGAGGAGAAAAGAGATTTATTCTTCATCCTCTCTTTTCTAATTCACAACACCAAACCTGTGGGCCACCAGGTATCTCTCTCTTTCTCGCTCTCTATCCATCCATCTCTTTCTTTCCTTGTCGCGATCCCATAGTCTCCCCAATTCACAATTCAATCCATGCACTTGTCAAAAAAAAAATAACTGAAAGTATGAAATTCCTTTTCTGATGGATTTTTAGTTATTTTAGGATTGTTTCCTGAAAATGACATATATGTTCTGCTGCAGGATCTTGTTGGTTTGGTGATCTCTATCCTGCTTCTAGGAGATTTTAGTCTAGTATTGCTCACATTGCTCCAGTTGTACTCATTCTCCCTAGTAGACGTCTTTCTTGTGTTGTTTATTATACCACTGGGGGTTTTGCTTCCCTTCCCTGCTGGAATCAATGCTTTATTCAGTCATGGACCGAGGCGGTCAGCAGGTCTTGCACGTGTATATGCTTTGTGGAACATCACATCCTTGATAAACATTGTAAGTAGCTCTATTGTATTTGACTTCCATTCGAATATGATACTAATCCCTATACCATTCTTCAGAAAGTTGCTAGGTTGATTTTTGAGAATACTTGGATGAAGTTGCAGGTGATAGGTGTTTTCCTTGGATATATAATTGTTTGTACTAGTATTCTCATCAATCTACATATCTACGGAAAAAAAATGATCCGTGTGATTTTGGAGAAGATTCCCATGATTGTGTGAATCAAACATGAGAACTTGCTTTTACTATTTTATGAATCGTGTTCTATTTCCTGCCATGGGTTGTGATGCCTTCACCTTTTAATCCAAGTACATGTGCTCAACCTTTTTGCTTGCCTCCTTGTTGGCCCAGGGTGTTGCATTCATTTGTGGGTATATTCACTATCGTACGCAATCCAGTAGGAAAATTCCAAACTTTCAGCCATGGAATGTGTGAGTTGTATCTTTTAAGCTGTTTGAACTTACATTTTTGTCCATTTGTATCTTCTGGTTCTTCTCATGTAGCCCCCATGTTTACTATGGTCGCAGGGATGAAAGTGAATGGTGGATTTTTCCTTTTGCACTTGTTTTGTGTAAATGCATCCAATCGAAGCTTGTGAATTGGCATGTGGCGAATTTGGAAATTCAGGATCGTTCATTGTATAGTAATGACTTCAACTTGTTCTGGCAATCATAGAACTTACTGAGCAAATATTTCCACACTAACACCCATCAATTTTTTTCATGGGTTTTATTGCAATGTGTTTTATTTAGTCCTTTAGAGAATAGAGTGGGTTGACACAGGAGTAGAGAAAGAAAATGATAAAAAAAGGGGAAAAGAACTAGATAGAGCTGAGGCATTTATTTTGTAGCCTTCTGTTGTGCAGTTATATTCCTTTTGCGATGTAAATATCAAATGGGATATTCCCGTGCTTTGACATACTTTAATTTTGCTCTAGCTCATTAGGTATTGTTACACTGTTACATAATAATGCATTTGGCTTCATAATTCAGGGTGGAGTAAGATTGATAATTCTTATTTAAATCAATTGTGGGTTTTTTTTTTTTTTTTTTTGCGGTTTGTTTCCCTCTGCTATTGTATAGGTCATTTCACGAGTGAAGTGCAAGATAATTCTGCACGGAGCTGTTTCAGGTGCTCAAATTGTTTGCGTGTGTGTGGGTGTTTACAGAGCCGTGTGTTTATGCTATGGTTGTATGTCGAGAACAAACATGCACCATGATTCCCATAGGAACTGTACTGGTTTCACAAATGCATATTTATATTATTATTTATTGTTGGTATCTGAGTTAGATGGGCTGACTGATGCCTATAACATTTTAACTTAAAAGTAAGAAATCTTTCCTTTTTCATTTTTATCAGTTGGGAACGTACGCATAGAGCTGCATGATTGACACCAAATATGTGGGCTAAGTACAAACTCTCTCTGCCCAGAATACGAAGTTCTAGTGTGATGCATTATTCTCTAATTATCAAGGAGTCGACTGGCGTGAAATGCAAGAAACGGAGCATGGAGATACTCTTGCTCTCTCTTTGACAAGAAAGTCGGGGTTACAGAATCTAGATTAAAACATGCTGATCAAGTTGTCAATCAAATCCTAATTCCCTTACCCGGTTCCATTCCTAAGAACACAAATGCCCATGGAGCCATTAATACAAAACATGGCTGAACCCTCTTGCATGATGGAGGGAGCCCAGCTGAACATATGCCTATGGAGCCATTAATACAAAACATGGCTGAACCTCTTGCATGATGGAGGGAGCCCAGCTGAACATAAGAATGCGCAGAATTACATCACAAAAGACTCTTGATCTAGGCTCTTCTTTGCCGTTTTCATTGCAGAACTAATCTCAATCTGGTGATAATGAATATCGATCGGCTGATGGGAGCCAGTTCCCATCAGAAGTGAAGGCAGCACTGCCGCAGTCCCATGGGTTTGAAGAGAGGAATCACTCCTATCATTTGATGGCACAGCTGCTATGATAGCATCCCTAACGATCAAACACATTTTTATCAGTTATCCATTCTAATTCTTATCCTACTTAAATTAAAGATTTCAGATAAATAAAAGGAGCTATTTTGCTACCTATTATCAAATATTTCAGGTACATAATTTCGGATGTGTACATAAACAAGACATTAGTATCAGTGAACAAAACATACACGCACACACGGGAAATTTCGGATATGGTTGGTGCTAACTGCCCACGGATAAAGTTTGAGTTGAGTGTCGAGGCACCTGCTCTTATGGCTGGTTCAATACTCTAAAGGTCAACAGCCTGAAGTTGCTCAGACCTGTGCGCATTTACATTACCAAATGAGCGACAACATATTCACAAGGACTGTTTGAACAAAAACCCTCAAGATTTGATTGAATTACAAATCCAAAACCATACACAACACAGAAATATGCTCTCTACAAACACAGACACATCTGCATGCATATGGACAGAAGAAGATACTAATCAGTCTATCACTTGTCGAATCTTGGGAGCGAATGCTTCAACCTACAAAATATTTCAAAAAGGGAAACAATATTTAAGAGAATTATGGAAAATAAAAAACGGTCCTATAAAGAGGTCAAAAGACGCAACAAGTACTTGTTGAGAGGTGAGAGAAATTCACGCTGTTTCAGCTAATCGCCCAACATCTGGTGGCTCAAGACTCGATTTCGCGGCGTACAATCGCTTATTCACCACAACCGCTCTCGGAAAAGCGATTGGTCCGGAGCTGAAGAGCGGCGACGGCGGTGGAGGTGGCGTCGCTCTAAGCAGAAGCGGAACGGCTTTGCCTGCCATTCTGTTATTGATGTTTTATCCGAAGAAATATCCAATGAACAACTCGATTTAAGCTTTTTTATTTATTTATTTTTTCAATTTTTTATAAATGTAATTTACTATGTTAATTATAATTAAAAATATTTTTATTTAAAATTTAATAATATTATAAATTATTGTCCAACAATTGATCCAATTCATTAATTTTTATTCATTCTTTTATATTAAATTCACGAAAATATTACTTATGAACTATAAATTATAAATTTTACTTATCTTCAAAAGTTTTAAAATAGGGCCTGTTATTGAAAATTCCGTTTATGCAATTTGTTGGGCTTATTATTGCACCTTATTATTGAAAATTCAGTTTGTTGGGCTCAACATTGGGCCTTAACATTGGAAGTCTGGCTCATCAATTCCCTGCCTTATTGAACATCAGCTTCTTCGGCCTCAACAAGAGCCTAATATATAAGGTGTTAATGAATTTCAGTTTAGGCAGTCTGTTGGGCTAGATTTTGGGCCTCGTTATTAGATTCAGTTTGTTGGGCAATAGAATGAGCCTAGTAATGCGATGTTTAATTTTTGTTGGGCTTAATCTTGGGCCTGATTTGTTGGCATTAGTTAAATCGGCAGAGATATTGGGCATGACGTTCAATTTATGGACTCGATATTGGGCCAGGTGTAATGGGCATTCAGTTTGTAGGGCTACAGATTGGGCGTATTGTAGTGGACATACAGTTATAGGCCTCTAGATGAGGCCTAGCCTACTGGATATTAAGTTCGTTGGGCTCAGTTTCGGCCTTATTGGATGTTCAGTTTAATGGGCTAGATATTGGGCCTATTGTAATGGATATTTAATTTCTTGGGCTCCAAAATAAGGCCGGAAATTTAACCGTCAGTTTAGTGGATTATCTATTGCGCCTTATTTCTTAGACATAGTTTTGTGGGCTCAATATTGGGCCCAATTTATAGGATAGTTAGTGGGCTTAGCATTGAATTTATTGAACTCAATCATGGGCCTGGCTCATTTAACTTGTAGTTTATTGGGGTTCAGTTGGGGCCTGTTATACAAGACCCTAATGTTCGGCTCAATTTTGTACCTTATTGATTCAATTTACTGGACTATGGCCCACTCGTGGTCTTTGGGAAATACATTTAGAGTTTGGATACAAGATTAGGCCCATATTGAACATCAGCTTCTTCGGCTCAATACAGGGCCTGATTTGTTGGATATTCAGCTTATTCGGCTCAATATTGGGCCTAATTCAGTTTGTTATGCTCAACAATGGGCCTGGTAATCGGACGCTTAATTTATGATGGCTTCAAGGTTAGGCCTTACTTATTGGACATTCAGTTAGTTGGGCTATAGATTGGGCCTGATGTTGAATTTAATGGAACCATTATTGGGCCTTGCTTAATGGACATTAAGTTTGTTGCTCACAGATTGCGCCTAACGTAATGGACAACATGGGCTCCAACATGGGCCTATGTAATGGGCTACATATACTTACTGGTGTAATGGACATTTATCTTCTTGTACTCCAAACTGGGCCAGGATTGAGCATATAGTTCAGTGGGCTTGATATTAGGCCTAACTATTCGACATAAATTTTTGTGGGCTAAATTTTGGGGCTAGTTATTGAATATTTTAGTGGGAATAAGATTGGCCCTACCTTTAAACATTGAGTTTATTGTACTCAATCTCGGCCTGGAATATTTGAGTTCTAGTGTATACAACTTCAATTAACATGACACAATGGACCTGGATTATTCAATTTATTGGGCCCTGCATAATATAATTTCTTGGAATCCAAATTGCTCCAGTTTATTACATATTCAGTTCATGCTGAAATAATATTGGAGCTGGATAGGTCCTGGTTTATTGTGTTCCAGCGTTCGAATTTGCGCCTTCTTTACTGGACTCTGTATCTTCTAACAACATAACTAAAAAGTCTAAAATATATTTATATACATATAAATATGTAAGATTTAATTAACTTTTAGGAATTAAAAATATATCTACATTAGTTTTATTTTTTGACATATTTTACATATACGTATATGAAATATATCTAAACTTGTATGAAAAAAATGTGTATATATATTTATACTTACATATAATACATAAATTTAACATTTTTATAAACTAAAATAATTAAATAATTTATAGATATTTTTAGATATATATAAATAATACATATTACTTAGACAATGAATTATAAAACCCATTTATCTTTTAAAAGTTTCTATTTTTTATAATTAAATAAGTGAACAATTTTTTGTATTATTTTTTAATTTGTAAAGAAAAAAAAAAAAAAAAATAGCAACAATGAAGTTGTAAATTCCAAGCGTCACTCCAAGTATTACGTAATTCACAAGCAATGAAATTTACTTCAAGTCTTTTTAAGGTTGCTGGGCGCCCGACCCGGTTCATTGGACATTGAGGTTATTGGGCTACGAATTGGGTACAGTTTTTTCGGCTGAGGGTTAGGACATGTTATTAGATATTCACTCGTTAGGCTTGAGACTAGGCCTAATATAAGGGTCATTCTATTTATTGGGCTGTAGCTAGTGCCTGTTATTGAAAATTCAGTTTATGAAATTTGTTGGGCTCATTATTGCCACCTGATTATTGAAAATTCAGTTTGTTGGGCTCGACATTGGGCCTTATTATTGGAAATTGGGCTCATCAATCGCCTGCCTTATTGAACATCAGCTTGTTGGGTTCAGTACAGATGCGTATTTATAATATATTTAGTTTATTGGGCTCAATGTTGGGCCTGGTCTGGTCATAGATTGGGCCGGTAAATGAATTTTCAGTTTATGCAGTCTGTTGGGCTAGAGTTTAGGCCTCATTTTTAGATTCGGTTTCTTGGGCTCAAGAATGGGCCTGGTAATGTAATGTTTAGTTTTTTCGGCTGAAGGTTGGGCCTGATTTGTCGGCCTAGATATTGGGCCTCCGTTCAATTTAATGGACTCGATATTGGGCCTGTTGAATGAGTATTCAGTTTGTTGGGCTACAGATTGGGCCTGATGTAGTGGACATACAGTTGTTGGGGTCTGTATTGGGCCTGTCGTACTGGATATTCAGTTAGTTGGCTCGGGTTTGGACCGATTTATTGGATGTCCAGTTTAATGGGCTATAAATTGGGCCTGGTGTAATTTAAATTTAGTTACTTGGGGTCTGGAATGGGGCTGGCAATTTAATAGTCAGTTTAGTGGATTATGTATTGGGCCTTATTTCTTGGACATAGTTTTGTGGGCTCAATATTGGGTCCAATTTATTGGAGAGTTTAGTGGGCTTAAGATTGCGCTCGGCTTTAAAGATTTAATTTATTGGACTCAATCTTGGGTCTCGCTTATTTGACTTGTAGTTTATTGGGATTGATTTGGGGCCTGTTTTACAAGACACCAGTGTTCGGCTCATGTTTGGGCCTTGTTTATTCAATTTATTGGGCTATGGCCCAGTCTAATTTATTTGGCATTAATTTTGTTGGGTTCCAGATTGCACGTAGTTTATTTGGATCTAATATTGGGCCTAGATAGCTCCTGATCATCGGGTTGTAGTGGTTGAATGTGAGCCTTGATTATTGGACTCTGTATCTTCTAACAAGTTAACGGATATATATATATATAAATTAAATAAAAAATGTTTATATTACTTTTTTATAAAATTGCTTTTATTTATTTATATATTTTGTATATGCGTATATAAAATATACCTAAATATGTATGAAAAACTGTGTAAATATTATTTAAACTTACATATAATACATAAACTGAATTCTTTAGATAATTAAAATAATAATAGAAGTAATTTATAGATGTTTTGAGGTATATATAAATAATACATACTTTAATATTTTAAAGCAAAACACATGCACATAAATCATACAAAAAGTTAACTTTTCAATAACATTATGTTATATTTGAAAATTGTAGTAATTTTTTAATTTTTTTTTTAATATTTTAAAAATATTAAGTCCCTGGTTTAGACAAACCCTGATCGACCGTTGCCATCCCACGTGAGCACGCACACAATGAAAATTGTTATTTGCTTACCTTTATGATTAGATAATAAATCATCCGAATCTTGAAAAATGAAAAAAAAATAGATTCTAAATTTTCACGGGTCGGACATGGTGTTTGATATACAAGCATTTCAATGACCATATACACTTTATACTATAATTTCACATAATTTTTAGTATTCTGTTCATTGCGGAATTTCTCTATATTAAACGTTTCTATGAAAAGATGTGTTGTACAACAAGCTCACTGAACGCAGGGCATATTCCGATGTACTAATAGTTGACTGAATTTGAACAGGCACTTGATTTTATAGAGCTATTCAAATTCAGAATAAATCATACTCAGCTCCTCCTATCTGCATCATTCCGCAGCTCCGAACTGCTCCTTTCAACAAAAGGATTGTTACTGCACTGAAGCAGATTTGGTGTAGCTGATGAGATTTTTCTTTTCTCGTCGGAAGATGCACCAGTCGGGTTATTGAATTCCCCACAAAGGGGCGCTACTGATGCAGATGGCACACTGGAAGTGTTCCCAGTTCCAGGCTTAGGATCAGAACCCGCCATGCGCTTGCTGTCTTTTTCAACCAGAGAATCTCTTGCGCAATGCTGTGTTGTCTCATTCTGTGCCAAAGTGGATGGTTCCTTCTGTGTGCTCCCCGTCTCTAGTTTATGGCTGCTATGGGTCTCTGGTAATGAAGCAGTAGTGAGAGGGAGCGATGAGTGAACTTCCTGTTCGTTTGTTTTACCAATCGCATCTTTAGTTCCACCTGTGAAGCAGATTTTCCAGTCAAAAGTTAAAGAGCGAGATAATGTATATGGGATGGTGGGATAACTTATATTAAGCTCTGCAAGAAAGATTGAGAAATGACCTCCTTGAGAAGCAGTGGGAGTTTGCATGTGGGCATTTGAAGGGGTGGACGAGCCTCCTGCTCCTTTTTTCATCCTTGACTGCAATGCCACAACCAGGACAGAAACTCGTTAATATGAAGATCAACGAAAAAGTGCTATTTCTGAAGTTTGAGTAGATGTGAAGTAGAGGACTGTTCTTTAACACTAACTATCATGTGAATTTTCTAAAACAGAACGCCTCTCTACAGAAGAGGGAAGAAGAATGCTGAAAGAGAAACTGCGGTGAGACAGCAAGGCCACGTGCCCAAGTGGAGAAAGCAGGCAAAGGAGTGGCAGATGGTTCACACTCCCACCAACCTTCAGCAAACTGATAACTCTAACATGTGAATTTACAAGCATGAATCCTAATAAGCCCATGTTCTTATTTCAATAAATCTGGCAGCAATTTAATAATATATAGTTTGCAGTTTTTCATCCATTAAGATGAATCAAGTAATATCTACATGAGGTCAAGAATATTTACCTTTGCATTCTCTTCACAGTACTTGATGACATGTGAGACGTTTGTGCAGTACCCATGGAGAAGGGAGTAAGCCCATAAAAGAAGCTTTCGTGAAGTATTCATATCAAGTATGTCAACTCCATCAATGCCTGGCTGGATATAAGTTTCTGCAGCCAACTGTGCTGGTACCATATAAAGGTTTATACCAGATGGAAGCAACGCACACGAGGTGTCCTTGTAGAAATTGTATGAAGATCTAAGCAGTGTGGCTGCAGCTTCCAAATCTTCATCTGAAACTCTCTTGATGATAACATTCTTGATCTTAGAGAGTGAAGGGTTCCATTTAGTTTCAAGATTCTTGAGATGATTTGGATCCTCAAATGCCGAACTCCATAATTCCTCTGTTTGTAGATCAACACAGAGCAGTTGTTCGCTTTCGAGTGCACCACCAGATAAATTAAGACCACGAATCTCAGTCGAGAGTCTTGAATGCAAGGGTGTAATCAGAGCCATACTAATGACAAGAGATCTACACCAGGCAGCAGAAACATGTCTATATACTTTGGCACAGTTACTATTAGACAATTTTGGATTCTTCAATCGCTTCCGAATCTTCTCATTTATTGCTTCAAGTGTTTCTACCTTGACATTTCTCTCCAGTAGCTGTATGTATTGATAGATATATCTGAAACGAACAAGAAAAAACGCAGAGAAGACGTCAAAACATAAGACTTCACAAAAACAGGGACTTGAATTACGAGTAAAATAAATAGTATCAACACACTCTAGTATGAAGTTTTAGTTACTCTGGAAACAGATGTTCTCTATGCGCTTACCCATACAGGCTGCTTTCTGTCAATTCTAGACTCTTCAGCTCAGGCAAACTCCAAATATCTGACCACAAGTTGACCTGCTCCAAGAACAAATTGAATAGTTTCTCTAGCAAATGTTCAGCATGGTCCGGATCAGTACAAGAGCCAGAACCATCTTGACATACGGACATAATTAAGGTCTTAATGAACCTCCCAAGAGAGACTGGCACAAGATCTTCAAGGCACAAGGAGAACTGCACTCATGAAAAATTTAAACATCACGTTAGCTTTTTCACCTAATTATGGTTAAACTAAAAGCATGTTGTTAAAAGAGAATTATATTCCACAGAAAAAACCAGTCTTAATTTCCAGGGGATAAAATAATTGACAGAAACATCTCAAATGTTGAAGCTCCATCGACTTCCACTTGAACTCATGTTATGAATTTTGAGAAACTCAAGTCCCAAGGTTTTCTGTTCGAGGATGGTGGATAACTTTGTTAGAAATCATTAATAGCTTAATACATATTTATTTGGCCAAGGACAGGTTCCATGCACCTTTGGCATCATCATCATTAATGCATACCATGTAACTAAATACCAGTGCTGTAACAAGAAGCACGTGAATTATGTAAAAATCCGCTTGTCACCAAACAAAAGACATTCTCATGTCTACAAATTACAGGTAAACCCAAGAAATCAAATACGCTGTAGGCATTAATGCATCATACCCTTTTATCTGACCGAAGAGAGATGTAAGCCCGATCAAGGGTAGAGACATCTCCAGTCTCCTCCAACAACTTCAAATAGAACAGTATGTACTTCCTGATGCAAGTTATAAATTTACGGGAACTTTCTGCTAGGTTAACTTCAAGAGATCGCTTGTTCCCAGAGGGGCCTGGGTTCTTGCGTCTGTATTACAAAGACGAAAAGACTTCATATATTATTTAATGTTAGAAGATATAACATAAAATTTCAAAATCAGTACAGCTGATTGAAACTTTTTGCTAAGATGAAACAATGAATTAGCCATGACTTCACTGAAGAAACTTACGTGAGCTTCTGAAATGCTATATGCATGTTTGAGCATTTAAATTATTTCAGTGGCGTTATTATTTAGATATCTAAATCATCTATTTTTACGATAACTTCGTTCAGATCTTGAGGTTCTCAGTTAGGTTCCTCAGATTCTTAAAACTTATCTAGGGACAATAAAAGATGTTGAAGGGTTTGAACATTGTATAAAATTGAAGGTAGAATTGGATTGTGTACCTTCCTTTCTTGACCATACTGTCAATCTCCCACATATTTATTGTAAATGAGGATCGGGATGACTTAAAGCAGAAAGAAAGTTCCTCTTTCGCTTTCTCTAGATCCCCAGTCCCACCTCTCCTGTGCAGTCCTTGAGCAAGCATATATCTCGCTTTGTGGAAGTGCTTAAGATCTCCTTCTACACAAGTTTCAAGGGCAGAAAGGCAATCACAGTAAAGCAGATTCCACGCATTTTCAAGTTTATGGAAGTCTACAACCTTAGAATTGCTACTGGCTTTTCCATCCTCGACACGAACTGCTGACTCCGAACTTTCACAGCCAAGTCCGTCAAAAATACTTGTTACAGTTTCCTTGGCTGATTTAGCAAAGGAATGTGCTGCAACAACCTGAAACCCATACATTAAGAATCAAACCCACCATCTTAGCAGTGTTAAGTAATCACAAATGAAACATGACGGTTAATCTATCAAATACGACAATAATCAATAGATAGGGAAGGTGCAAATAATTCTATGTAGTTTCTTTATACATATGTTGACATCAACTTCATTTAGCAAAATATCACATATCTGCCAAATCCCAAAAGCACAAATAAACATACCCATTGGCATATCAATGGGAGAATAAGAGGCAAATGCAGTCTTAAAAAAGACGAAAAAACAATAAATACATCATATAAGAACCTTTAAAGCCTCTTCATTTCGCTTCCCACATTTGTAGAGTAGCTTCAGCCGTGATGCATGCATTCTGTAGAATGGGTCAACAGCAGATGGATTCAAAGCAATAGCCTGGGCATAATATGAGAATGATGCATCATAAGAGTATCCAAGTTTCTCACAGAGTTTCCCCACATAAAATGCATGAGACCAATCTTCCCTGTGAACGGAAAATAAATAATTGCTAAGTTGGCAGAACATTGGTGAAGAAAGTTTGTCAGATATCAACTGAGAAAAGGAAAGATACTTGTGTTTGAAGGCTTTCTTAAAATGACTCATCGAGTTCTGGCAGAACATTTTCCATGCTTCATCTTTTAAGGGTACAACAGATCTTTGATCATAAAATGGTACCACGTTCTGCAGACCATCATAGTATACTAATGCCAATAGCTCGTGTATCTCGCCCTGAAACCAATCAAGACAGGGATATGACAATTAATGACCGGCAAATATGTAGTATCATAATTCAAACACCACAGACAAATCACCTCAGCTTAAAAGCAATTCCACAGAAACATTCATGCAGAGCATATTCTACCAAAAAACAGGCCCAACCTGGAGGTGGATGATCTAAAAATGACTCAGAATATTTCATTGCATTAGAAAAATGCAGTTTGATCTATCTTTAGGACAATTATATTGAAGAAAACATAAAATCCACAAATTCAACAACAGTTTCAGAGAGAAGCGACATTACTGAGTTGTGAACGCATACTAACAAAAACAAATTACATTTTCCAATAGAATCACTGAGGGAGGAGGGAAACCTGTTGAGTTGCTGTCTTTGCCAGGGCCAAAGTCATCAGTAAACATCTTCTGCTCCTCCTTCGACTAGTCTCAACTCTCTGAGGCAGAGTAGCATTTTTCCTCCAACCCAATACATTAATTTGCTTACTCCCATCATTCAGCAGCAAGTCGACCTCCTACAAACCAGAAAATCAACATACACCCTTAGAGGTTTTATTAAGGTCGTATAGCTAGCCCTTGCTCCTTTTTACATTTTGAAAGAGTAAAGAATGTTGTCAAGATCTTACCTCATCATATATATTTGCAAGCCTCTGCCAACTTTCAAAGCGCATGGGATTGTACAATAAATCATACTTGAAGAGATTTGCATTATGCTCTACAAATTCTTCCCCTTCTTTAGTTAGAACAAAACCAGCCCATTTATCAGTTGCACTCATTTCTTCAGACTGTGCAAGAAGATAATACAAATTGCGATAAACTTCCTGGTATGGGTCAGGGCTGCAACCAGGAAACACATAATGTATTTAACTGAATCACATGTAGACAATCCACATAATTGAAAATTAAACACAAGTAAGCCCCAACTTTACCATTCCAGTGATGATGAGTTCTGCTGTTTGGTGGGTTCATTATCTGAAAACATAATCTTCATCATGGTGTCGAGAAAACCCTCAGACCCAGCCTCCTCTGAGAGCTTATCTTCACATAATCCTGGATCATCTAAGAACTTATCAATTGCATTTCCAGCCAAAACAGTGTCAGGTGGTTGAGGAAAATGTTTGCGTATGGCTCTTAGAACTTTCCGAAGTTTAATCAGTCCAGTTCTCTGCAATAAAAGCATACAGCAGTACAACAAAACATTTCAGAATCGCAAGCATCATCATATATATGGAAGAATAAAAATAAATGAAGACTAAGTTGAAATGGTGGACAATGTGTTACAAGAGAGAGAAAGAATGGCATATTGAATCTACTCACAGATGAAGCTTTCGCATATGGAAGTATATATTGGAAAACATCGGCACACTGCTCCTTAGTCTGATAATCTCCCTGGCTTGTGTTTTTATGCTTTACCAAATCCTCTTCACAAGATGAATCTGATCTTAGATTTAAACCATACAAACAGTAAAAACATTGATCTAAAGCATTATCAATGATGAGCTCAAGTTCCTCCCTCTCATCCTCAGTTAGCTCACTCTCACACTCAATAGTTTGATTGTTCTCCATTTCTCCATTGCTGGACACGCAATCAGGTCCATAACCAACATTACTGTTGGAATTTATCACTGTTGCCTCTTTATCTAAATGAGAAGAAACGCCTGCACTTACACTTTCAATTGCATCTTTTCCTAATGAACAGGCTTCATCCTTGTCAGTTTTGCTTATTTCCACGTCAAGCACATTGGAGCGTGGTTCATTTGGAGATCCTCCAGGATG
>NC_026150.1:16870624-16925398 GCF_000512975.1 Sesamum indicum
GAGCTGATCATCCTTGGAAGTCTGTTGATCAAACTTTGTTTCTTTTCCCTTATTCAGAGAGTGAATATCAGATTTAAGCTTCATATCTAAGGCCAAAAGATGCTTAATTGCAAGCTTCAAGAATGTCCCTTCTTGTTCTTCACCGTTCCCTCGTGCACAACAGATCCCAAACTCCGCAAGCATATCATGGATTGCTACAATCAACTCGGCCTGATAGGGACATCAGAAAGTTAGAACACAAATGCTAGAGAAAAGATATGACACAACAATTAACCAATTGAAAAAAGAAAAAAACAAAGTTCACGGAGGTCAGAGCATGTGCTTACTTGAGATTTGATCGGAACACTAAAGTTCAAGTGTTGTAGTTTGCAGAATGCAATAGCAGTATCTACAAAATAGCATTGTTCAGCTTGCTCAATTGATTCCAGACCACCAAGCCCAAATGACTTTTTAGCAAAGCAGGAATTAGCAATATCGCACAAAAACGTTAGCAGTAAGGACTGGATGCCACCAATAGCCGCCACAGGAACTTTTTTCTGCCAAAAATATCACCAAACCACAGACATAACCCTAAGAAGCAAATATATAATAATCTTCTTACATAAAAAGGTCCATGCCTCAAATAGACCACTGGATGCCTATGCTATATCTGCAATTCTAGAGCAACCAAATGCAACAGAGAAAACCAACCACAAAAACTTACAGAATTCTCACTGGAGCTGATGATGCTCTTGATTCTTGATGCAGATTGAGAAATAGCCTCGACCTCTTCAGCAACTAAATGACTCCAATGCTTGCGTAAGCTTTCTTTTGATTGACTTTCTGATGATGAAATTAAACCAGGTGTATTATTAAGGGAACTGCCTTCCAGACCAGCTCCAGCTAAAAGTATTTGGAGTTTCCTTCTATGACAATTCAAATAGACATCAACATCCATCTGTTCTGCAAGTTCACATGATCTGATCAAAGCATCTAATGCAGAGAGCTCAACTGAGTTAAATCCTTTACCTTCATTATCCCAGTCATATAACACATCGAAATGGACATCCTCCGCTGATAATAAAAGAGGAGCAAGCACATTAGTACACTCTGAGTGCATGCTTTTCTCAAGCATCTCAGTAACAGACTTCTTCAACAAATAATCAACCTCAATCAAATTTATTTCATGGAGGACCCTGTCCACTGTCAGTTTTTTAATTACTTTGCAGTGTGGCAGGCAAATAGAACCAAGAGGAGTGTTCATCTTATCCTTGTCCATGAAAAGGGCTAATACAATAGAAAGTTCTTTTTGAGCCTTTCCTTTGTCACCTTCCAACAGAGATAAGCGTGCACTAATCCAAAAAAAGCGTATCCAGAAGCAATGATTGCCCCTCAACAAAGATGAGTTGTCCATTGGCAATTTTTTATTATGTCCAGAAACATCTATGATAGAGCAATTGTTTTTCTCATCCATGGCAGTAATATGGAAAGGATATTCCAGAGCTACAGATTCTATAATCTTACAGAGATGGTAGGATGCCTCGGACATGAAACTGCATGTTGTTGATGTTTCAAAAGACTGTAATCCCATATCATAGTATAGTTCTGAAAGAAAAAGACTACATTCAGGAGTTCTTTCATGTCCCCAATGTCTTGTCTCCTTCTCTAAGTCCAAAATTCTGGCAATACTATTCTGGTGTAAAATAGTTCTATTTGCAATTTTCTCTAAAAGCAAGTGACACATGTGGTAAGCACCAAAATTATTGGAAGTATTCTGGACAAATTCAATAACATCCGTAGATTCTGACTCAGGTGAATTAGCCAATACTTCAACACAATGAAAAGCAGGATCAGAGTCTTGATTGCAATTTATAGTTCCAGGTCCATCCACCAAATAAGGCACCAGAAATTGCTTCACAACTTTAGCAAGCTCCTTACTGGGGGGCAAATCCGATTCTTCTTTACCTGGTTTACGACTCCTAAGCCTTTCAAGGCGACTGCTTCGTCTCTCTTGAGGCTGTTCTTCAAATGCAGTTCCTTCCTTCTCATTTGCAGAGTTGCAATTGGCAAAAGGCATGCCTGCACCAGCTGGCATGCATGTAAATCCTTTAGCTCCAACAGCACCTGTTGATTTTGGTGCAGATGAAGGCAACTTTATGGTTAGTCTAATATCCCTGGATATATACGTCTCAGTTTTCAGTTCAGAGCCAGATGCAGAAAATGGGCGTAAGATCTCCAGTAGTTCACCAACAAGAGCTATCCAGGAGGCTTCCGAAAGTTGGACTTCAATGTTTTGCTTCAACTTTTTAGATGCTGTGGTCCTATCTAAGTCCATATCCTCATTAATAGCTTTTCTCTTCTCTGGAAACTTCAGCCTTATATGTTTTGGTTCTAGTTTATCTATACCTCTTGGGGTAAATGGAATTGGTTCAGAGTCCTCGATGGTACTTTTGACATGCAAAGCGCGAGAATGAGATGGCCAATGCCTTAATATTAGTTCTGCAACAGAAAGACAAGCCACCTCATCACCAATTGCAATTAGAACCTCCAGGAGTTTCTCCATGCAATTCCCTGCATATTAACATTTGATATTGGTTTCAATAAATTAATTCTAGAAACATGATAGATATAATAAAATTATAAAGATAGTGTACATAAGTAATAAGAAAGACAGGAAACATCGAAACAGTAAACTGTAATGTTTTGAAAGTCAAGTAATGGTGTAGTAGAAGGGAGAAAGATAAAAATATGCTTACAATTACTAGGGCTGCAAACTAGTCCCTGCTCAAATGCCCAACGCGAGATGCTTAATGATCCCATGGAACAAGATAATGTTCCTAATTGGTT
The DNA here is from genome assembly GCF_000512975.1 of Sesamum indicum. NCBI lineage: Eukaryota > Viridiplantae > Streptophyta > Magnoliopsida > Lamiales > Pedaliaceae > Sesamum > Sesamum indicum. The sequence continues at coordinate 16,873,451 of NC_026150.1, forward strand.
CCAGATAACAGAATCTTTGCTATCAATCTCTACAGCTTGGAGATAGCAATGCAAAGCACTCTCATAGTAGGAAGGGCCTTGTTGAAGAAAAACTGTGGCAAGGTTTTTTAGTGCCAAAAATCTGCAGAAAGCTAAGACAGTTCAATTGAAGGAACAATTTATAATTACACAATCATGCTAACTAGTCCTGTTAATAGACAAGCAGAAGTTTAAGTTTCGTCAACTTTCAGCAAGACAGAGCTAAACTTGCTCATGACCTAAATTTACTTTAAAAGATTAAAACATTCACCCACCAAACCTCTTCCAAAATAATGACAGTTGAGGAAACTTCCCACAAAGATTAATTCAGTACAAGAAACTAGGAAGCACATCAGTCAAAATATCATAACGGGATTGGTGAGGGAATGGGATTCAAATACTTTGAATGAGGAAACTTAACCTTTATGGATTAAACTCTCAATAAGCAGATACAATGACACAACAATATAGTAATGAGATTAAGTTGTTCACCAGTTCTACCCAACCCAGGCCATGAAGAAAATAAAGAAAATCACGCCTTAAATGTTCGCTCGTTTAAGCCAACTGAAAACCTTCTCTCTCTCTCTAAAAAAGGGAAACATGACAGTGGCATCTTACAATCTGAGGAGATCAGAGACATTCCTGAACTGTTTTGTGACTACATAACAATGATGGTTGATATACACATAATAACATCAAAGGCAAAGGAAATTATCACAGCCAAATAGCTAAAAAGAAACAGATTGCCATGTGATGATCAAAACCTGAGTTGTAAAAGATGACCATCGCTTGCATTATTTTCCACCTGAAAACCAAAAAGGAAAATTGTAATTAAAACAAACCAAAGCTGAAACAAGACATATAAAGAAACAAATGGTAAACCCAAAAAAAAACTAACAGATCCTAAGAGTAGACATAACCTGTGCATTTGTTACCAATGGATCTTTTAACACCAACTCTAAAAGTTCACGAGCTTTCTCATAGTCCTTAGCTTGTAACTTCAAAAGTCCATCATGATATAATTGTGATAAATGGAACTCCTGAGAAGAACACAACCAAATTCTAAAGTTATAGATGTTTTATAACCAGTAACTGTTCAGTGAATATTAGAAAGAAGGCATAGCCACAACACCAACTTCTTAAACATGAAATGCACTACATTAACAAAAAGATACATCAATAACTGCGCCCACCAAAAAAAAAATTGGTACAAAAAAGTACAAAAATCTTGCCTGCGCTTCTTTCGTCGGTGCTAATGGCTGCCACTGATTTCGAGAGTCAGTGTCGTTAATGGCTGCAATCGAGAACTGCAAAGCAGAAACAAAATTAACAAGGGTAAGATACAATGGTCGGCAAAAAAATCGTCGCGAATTGAAGAACTTTTATAGAATAAAGTGCATAAGTGCGCCAATTATACGCTTACCATTATGTGGGATCCTCGCGACGAGCAGCGCTAAAAAATTACATGTATATTTCTTCTGATTCTTGAGATTTAGGCGGGGTTTTGAGGCTCGTGCTCTTTGCTGATAAAATTCCAGTTCTCCGTTTCATAATTTTCACCATGTTTAGGAGATTCAAGCGTCGAGTTTTCAAAAAGGGGCCTCTACTTTCTTCTTTTTTGTGCATAGAGTATTTCTTCGTTTTTTAAAGTATTAAGACCACTTTTATTTGCAAGTTCTATCAATTATAAATATATATATATATATTATAGCTAAAGATTAATTTTATTATAACAAGCATATAATAAGGCATCAATCTATTTATCATTGCGACCATGTTTCCACTTATAATTTACCATAAGGACAGTTACATTGTTTTTTTCTTGAAATTTGGAATAATATAAAAGTTCTTATATTTAATAATTTTAAAATCTATTTCTGCCTGATAAATAATTAAAAAAATATATTTTTTATATACCACGTAAAATAATTTTATAAAATACCTAAATTGTAATTTTTGTTACAGTTTAAAAGTAGATAAAATTAAATCATATACATTTATTCCATTTGTGTACGCAAGTCATCATGATACATCGATCTTATGTGTATATAATAAATAATTTTTTATGTACTTAATATATTCTAAATAAAAATAAATATTTTATATTTGAAATAAATTTTATATTCGCGAAAACTGTATGTAAATTTATATATCAATTCAAACATATTACTTAATGCATATTAATATTTTTATCATAATTTTGTTGTTCATCCATCGCGTTTAGAAAGCATACAACGTGCTCTCTCCAAAAGGCTTCTGTTCATGTGCTCTGCCACATCGTTCTACTGTGGTATTTTTTTAATTATGAGATGCCTGAAAATTTCACATTCTTGCAGAACTCACCTGAAATTCCAACCCTCTGAATTCTTCTCCGGAGAGTTCCCTTCCTGAATGCGAATCTCTATCTCTTTGCGGCTACAACCTATTCTAATATGACACATATTCAATCTCTTAAGTGACTTTTGAACACTAGCTAGCTCTGAACCTATTTATATTAGCCATGAGCGATTACCAAGCGGAGTTGAAAGAAAAGAGACTTGATATGCCTTGCGTAAATTGCTAGTAGTTTATAATAAATAAATAGTTATAGACACAAAATTTTTCTTATTCTGCTCATCCCTTTCCAAAATATTAAAAGAGAAGCACAAAAATTACGGTTAAACACATGTTGTAGCTTCATTTGGTCACTGCAAGTGTTTTATGATTTCAGCTTGTCTCTCTCTCTACATGTTTGTTTGTTTTTCTAAGCTCATACGAGGTTCCCACCTCGTGAATTTGCAATCTTGAGCATTAGGGTTTAATTTAGGGTAGTTGCAATTGGAAATAGGTAAAGTTAGAATAAAGACTATGACTTGACCTTGCAATACACAAAATAAACATCAATTTTTACTACAATGCTCCATGCATCCAATTGATTGACGCATGCATGTTAAGAAATTAAGTTTTCTTTTAAGTTTTTGTGTCAGAATTAAGGTTTTCAATCCCGATTCTGACACAGAAAAGCATGCATGCGTCACATCGTGCAGACGCATGCATGCTTTTATTTTATTTTATTTTTTCTGCCAGATCTGGGATTTCAAATTCCATATTTATTTGAGATTTATTTTTTTTTTTTTTTTTTTTTTTCAAAATTCGTATTAGAGCTATGATTTGTAATCCCAACTTTGCCTAAAATTTTAAAAATTTTGCACTAACACCATTTTCATAATTTTTCTGTTTTCGTGCATTTAAAAACTAATTTTCCCTTTCGCTACTGCCCTGGTGGTAATCCCATGGATGTACTATCATGTGGCCGGGAAAGGACCACTGAGGTCGGAGCAATTGGATTTTTGAAGAACTAGCCGTGTCATGTCTTCTAGCATATAACAAATAAAATATTAGGTTTAAAAATATATTATAAATAAAAATTAAAATATATAAATTAATAAATTATATTTAAAAAATAAAAAAAATAATTTAAGTTATTATCGACACAATAAAATGACTGATATAATGACATTAAAATGACGTGGTGTCACTTTTGTAGGAAAAAAAATTACAATGACGTGGTGTCACTTTTTTAGTTAGTTCTTATGGTACGTCGAATCTGCGTACATATAATAAATAAATTTTCATACTTTAAAATATATTATAAATAAAAGTAAACTATATAAATTGATACATTATATTAACAAAAATTAATTTATCAATGAATATAAAATTTAAAAAATTATATAAATTAATTATCTTATTAAATAGCATTTTTAATATTATAAAAAATTAGTGCTACGATGTAATTAATAATTATAGATGCTTTTGTTTTTTTGTATTAATATAGACATAGACAAAGATTGGGAGCTATTTGCGGACATCCAATGCATAAATATATATACTCCAAGAATTTAATGGTAACATCTCAAGATGTGTGTATTTGGGTTTTTTCATTATCCGATTGAAGCAACTTTTTTTAAAAAAAAACAAATCAGGAAATTAAGCTGTGAGCCCCACTTAGAACGCTCCTCCTGGAAAAAAAGGCTCACCTGCCATGTTAAAAAAAGTTTAAAAATAAAAAAAAACATATAATTGAGAAATAATTAAGCGGCAATGCCACGTGTGAGGCCCTCTTGTTGAAATATGACCGTTGGAGCATTGCCCGCATAAAGACAAAAACACCCTTATTTGTATTTCTTCTATTTTAAAATCAAATTGATGTGAATTCATTCGTTCCTGCAAATCTCCCTCACCTCTCGCCTCCATATCTCTATCTTTCTCACACACGTTTGAGTGCGTCTATCTTGGGAAAATGGGGATCCCGACGGAGTCTGAACAAGAACACAAGGTATAAAGAGGAGCCTGCGCGTTATGTATCTCAACTTTATTCCGAAAATTTTCGGTTTTGTTTTTGATGATTTTGGTTCTGGAAATTTGAAAGAGTTATTGTGATTTTCTTTGTTATGATCTCTTTGGAATATGATTTCCATTGCCAAGGTCATTAACGTTCTTCTTCTTCTTTTTCTTTTTCGTAATTTAATGTTCTCTTTGCTGTAGGTGTCTTCTTCATCTACTTTTCCTCCTCGTAGTTTCTTTTATGACGATCTTTGAAATACAGGCTCCGTTTATTGGAGAAAAATTGGGATGAGATAGATTGCTTTTCAGTTATTTGATTAGTTGTTCGTTGCATTTGATTTGGAGATACTTTTGGATTGTAGTTCCAATATTGGCATGTAATTCCCGAAATTGGATTTTAGTTTTAAGGGATTTGGGTGATAATGATTGGTTTTAGGGTTTAGCATCCTTTTAAGTTTACAGAATGTGCTTGTGAAAATTTCGATTGTTCTCATTACCAAGACTGTAAGTTAAATTGTTGAGATCACATCTTGGAGCTTGGAGTTTATTGTTCTATTGACTTTATTTATATGCTATCAAATGGTGTATTAGTGCTTTAATTTTCTTAATATCTTGAAAATTATTACATTACTGTTTGGTGTTTATCTTTATGGAAGGAGAGAAAATTTCTGTAGTATATTTGGTTTCTTCACTATAAGCTTGATTACACAGTCAAATAGTTTCTATAATTTGGTTGTATGTGCAATATGCTCCCTTCATGTGGATGCATGCTTTCGATATGCTTGGATATCTAACTTTCACTCTGCTTTTCCTTTAGGCTTCTACAGAGAGCACAACAGCAGAGAAAAAGCGGTGGACTCTCAATGACTTCGACATAGGAAAGCCTCTTGGTAGAGGGAAGTTTGGACATGTATATCTCGCAAGGGAAAAGAAGGTTAGTGCTGTTTAGATTTAGATCAGTAATCTTCTTGTCCATGTGTGCTTTTCAGGATAACAATAACTTAATCTAATGTGAAAAGCTCAACCTTTCTTTTTTCAGTCTCAAGTTAACCATTTTCTTTACAGAGTAGTAGCTGCTATATTCATGTAAATCCACCAAAATAGTATCAAATTTAGTCTTTGATCTTTTAGCTTATCAAGGGCTTCTGGAGAACTAAGTATAGTGATGCAGGTCGCTAGATTCGGGTCTGGTCGTGACCTTCGATGGCCTGTAGGTCGGGTCGCAAAATCCCTCTTCGAGCTTCTTGTGAGTGGATCCTGAGAACATAGAACACGTTAGGCTTGCTGGGTGGCCCCCAGCTAAGGCCCTCCGATGCTTAAGTTAAGAAGTGGGGTTGAATTCGATCTACGAGGGCTAATAAGGTCAAAATAGCATTAATTGCACTGGCAATAAATGTTCATGTTTGATGATATTTATAGTTTGTCATACCGTATAAAATGGCACCACGTGGGCAGCATCTGGATGTTTATGTGTTAGGTGATCCAACGGCCTGTCAGCCGGGTCTTCTTATCTGGGTCGGATCAAGTGGGTCGGGTTGCGCGACCCGACCGGTGGGTTCACACGCGGATCTTATTCTCCTTTGCAATTTCCATGGGATTTGAAGGGCATTTTTGTTCTTTTATTTGTCAGGGGGCTACTACCCCATCATATAGTATTTGGAAGGGATTAAAAAGATTATGTGAACTTTATTTATCTTACTGAGATTTTATTTGCTAAGTGGAAGGAAAAGGGATTGACTGTGAGGATAACTTGCTACCACTTGTAGAAATGCTACTAAAATGTAGTTTTTCCACTTTTGAGCAGAGCAATCACATTGTAGCATTAAAGGTGTTGTTTAAGAGCCAGCTGAAACAGTCTCAGGTTGAGCATCAGCTTCGTCGTGAAGTCGAAATACAGAGCCATCTTCGACATCCTAACATATTACGGCTCTATGGTTACTTTTACGATCAGGCATGATGGCTTTTCTTTAATTTCTTAGTAGATGATAAATTTATAGTAGACTTGTGTTCACTTCATTATAATTCCAGAAACGAGTATATCTGATTCTGGAATACGCCGCCAAGGGAGAACTCTATAAAGAGCTACAGAGGTGCAAATACTTCAGTGAGAGACGTGCTGCAACTGTGAGTCCTCGTTATTACTGTCTTGAGGGTTCTATTCATTCCTTCTAGGAACAATTAGTTAATTCTGTACATTTTACCTTACTGCTGACTAGTGGTAATGTTTTCTGTGTGTTCATGGAACGTGGAACAGTACATTGCATCATTAGCTCGAGCACTCATATATTGTCATGGCAAACACGTAATACATAGAGATATTAAACCAGAGAATCTTTTGGTTGGAGCACAGGTAACTGTAAGCTTATGCTTCTGAAGTTTCATGTGTTGTGTCTCTTACTCTCTAGTGTTTCCAATTGTCAGGGTGAACTCAAAATTGCAGATTTTGGATGGTCTGTGCACACATTCAACCGTAGACGGACTATGTGCGGCACTCTAGATTATCTTCCACCGGAGATGGGTAGGCTTATTTTTCTGAGAACATGAAATTAGTATATGGTTCAGAGTTAGGGCATATTATGGTGTGAAAATCATTCTCATGGGGGTTTACGTAAAATTCTATTCTTGTTGATTATTAAATTTAGTCTTGTATAAGGCTAATTCTATTCTATAAGATAACACATCTCTTCTTTTTTTCGTATTTCTTGTTGATTATTAAAGTTAGTCTTGTCACTTTTTATAGTGGAGAGTGTCGAGCATGATGCTAATGTGGACATATGGAGCCTCGGTGTCTTATGCTATGAATTTCTCTACGGGGTGCCCCCTTTTGAAGCAAAGGAGCATTCAGACACATATAGAAGGTGAACTCTAAACACATTTCTATATGAACCTCCTCCCTAAAAATCAGTTACTCCCGCTACAGTCCAGCCTAATCAAGTGTTCTGCTTGGACGAAAGCATAAATGTCAAAAGTACATGTCATCTTTATCACAATTTCCTATCTAAGAACAGATTAAATTACTTCAACTGGACTGACAATTTCATTTTAGTTTATTAATTCTACATAATCTCACCACATAAATGAATCAGAAGAAAGGAAATGACTGGTGACATAATTGCTCTAATAGTTATAATTTTTTAATTTCAAACTGATGCAAATATCCATGAAACATTGCTTTCACATTGCATTTTATTTTCACTTAATTAGAGGTGCTTTGGCTATGGTTTTTGCAGGATTGTTCAGGTGGATCTAAAATTCCCTCCCAAACCTATCGTCTCAGCAGCTGCAAAAGATCTTATTAGTCAGGTAAGTTGGTTGATCATTTACTTCCAACCAAAGCTGTTTTAAGTTCAGACCTTGGTTTAACATCATTTATTGCTGTCTTCCTATTTTATACCAGATGCTTGTAAAGGATTCATCAAAGCGTCTTCCACTACACAAACTGCTAGAGCATCCATGGATCGTGCAATATGCAGATCCCTCTGGCGTTTATAGGGGTTGATTGTTTCTCTGGTCTGCGTCAATCAAAAAACTTAGTCCTCTAACCTGCCTGCCATTCTTATTGTTGTGTTCACATTGATGTAAAATATGAGCTTGAGTTGTGTCTGCTAGACGAATGTCCATCGTTAACGGGATGTAGTTTCTGCAGTTGGATGGATCGTAACTCCATCTTTATAAGGGAATCATGTTGTTACAACTTACTGTGCTGCTGCTAAGCCAACCTCTTCTTAAATTACCCTGGATGCTAGCCATCGAAAAAAAAAATTATTACGATGGAAATGGTATTATTTGTTTTTCTGTTCTCTTTTATTTTTCACTGGTTTCAGCAAATGAAGTTTGGAGTCAAGCAACGGAGATGCGGATGATATTTCTTCCTTCTTCTTTTGGAAGTGGGGTTGGGGTGTTTTCAGGTATGGTCGACAAGTATAATTTTGAATAGGGGAAGGAAATAGAGAATCGTTAACCAAACACTAGACTACTTCTACTTAATAGTCCTTCAAAGAAAAATCATCAATTATATAAATCAACAACTGAGTAATTCATCTCCAAATGTACTTGGTTGTACGGTTGACAGTTACGTAAATCAACTGAGCAACTGATCTCCTAATGTACTTGGATTAGAACCCATTCATTATTAATGTTTTGGATTCAATGCACTGCTTGTGTTTGATAACCTAAATCCAGCCTAAAACTAGTTAATCAACACCCCAGAACCTAAATTAAAGAAATCCCCTGTGAAAATTCTCGTTCCTCCATACAATCTAAAAATAATTGATGCAAGAAATACATACAGAAGGATCGGTTTTCGGTTGCATATATCTAATTCAAATAACTTTTAACTTAAAATGTCATTGAAATTCTTTCCTAAATGACCCCATTAATCCAATACTGTGGTAGATGTCTCATACATAGGTTAATTTTCCGAGCCAATTCATGCAAACAGGAAGAACTCAAGTACCAAGTGCTTTTGCTTTTATTCCATTTGTGTTGGTGTCTGTTTTACCTGGAGTCCCTTTTCCTGAATCCCTTGCATCATCCAACAATTGGGTTTGAGGTCCTTGTTCTTTCTTGAACTCGTCAATCTCTTTAGGGCCCAAGAAGCTCGGTTGATTAGTTGACGAGAGAAGCCTTGCCCACATCCGGTCAGTTATGACAACCTTGTTTTGCGATTCAGTAATACGCTGCATGCCAAAACACCTCTGTCAAGTTCATATTACACCCAGTCCGGAAAATAAAAGAGATCCAATATCTGTCCCTAAAGCACTTAAAAATTTGGCAAGGTACTAATTCAACTTGTTTTTCATTTTAATTCAAGATTAGGCTGTTAGCATATTAGAAGACCTTAAGGTGGGATATCAGAAAGCTAAAACCCCAGAAATGTGAAATCCACAGTATAATTAATTAAACTTACATTGAAAGGAATATATGTCTGGCGGCCATTAACAAGTCCACTGGTGAAGCCCGTGTAACCTGCCATTGCTCCATGAACAGCACTTTGAGCAAGGAGTGTGCAGTAGACGTTGTCAGCCGCGTTGCTAGGAATAGCACGGATCATGTAAGTTGGATCTGCAAAGTACTGAATTAGTTTCTTGTTTGCAATGAATTGGACGAATAATTTCCTGATTCGTGTACAGACCTATGTATTTTAGAGTAATTGGAGATTTAGTTCGCTTTGCAAAGTGTTCCTGTAAAAGAGAGAAGTGATTAACAATGTAACCTGTCAATATGATGTTGCTTCCAGTAACTCAGTTCTTTAATTCCTAATCCGTAAGAGAGGACAGAAACATCCACATGTAATGCCTAAATTGGCATGGTTGAACCGTTAACATGGCATATAACAGTACCTAAGTTTTTTAATTGTTTGCGGTTCTGTTCATGAAACATATTCATATGGTTAGCCCTCGGACTCTCTATATCATGTACCTTTATTTGTTGTGAAATCCACAACCCCACGTCTTGAAGTAGCTTGTTCCCTGAAGCATCTTGTTCATTTTTTTCAGCAAGAAGCTCCTGTCCTGCTCCTTCCGCTATAACAATGACCATGTGACCATTTTCTTTTAGCCTTTTGTTAATATATTCAAAAAGTCCACCTTCTCCTTCCAGATAAAATGGAGATTCAGGAATCAAACAACAATCAACATCTCGGCTGGCCAGAGTAGCATACATTGCAATAAATCCTGCACCAGAAATCCCAATAAGGTTAGAGAAAGATGTCAAAAGATGCCAGCACGAGAGACTGCCCTGCAAGAACAATTGTAAAGAATCATTGTTAAATATTAAACGTTTATCATTTCTAATAGTTTAAGCTTTTAGATGAGGTGATCGCTTAACATTGTACCAAAGCTACGCCAAACAAATCTCATTGGCCCCCATTAATAAAAGAAAGGTCTCATGAGGGTTTGCACATGAGGGGGCCGTGTTAACATATTAAATATTAAATGGTTCTCCTGTGTAATAGTTTAAGCTGGTAGATGGCATGGTCATTTAAGATTCACTACCATTCAAAGTGTGTAAATTCATCTTACCACTGTAGCGACCCATGAGTTTCACAACACCAATTCCATTCTCTGCACTCTCAGCTTCAACATGTGCAGCATTAATGGCTCGTTGGGCTTCCTCTACAGCAGTATCAAAACCAAATGACCTATCAATAACCTGATAACAGAAACCAGTTCAATAGTTGCGCTGATTAGAAATGGAAGCTTACAAAGATAACATCAACAGAATGGAAAGGCTCTATAAACTCTGACTTGCTTTTTGAAAGAAAAAGTTTCACAAATTGTAATTAACGCGATGATCACATTGCTTATGATACAAGATAGGTCATCCACTCACCAGCAAAATTGAAATAGACAGTTTGACTTTACCGGACACAACCTCATATGTGGTGTTTAAAGAAATTGCTCATGTGAACACAAAGTTTAATTTGTGAAACAAAAGTCACTTCAAATTAAGCATATGATCAAATAAAGTGAAGAATCAGTCCAAAGAAAAGTTGGTCCTATAATCAGTGAAGGTCAGCAGGTACCGGAATGTCATTGTCAATTGTCTTGGGGATTCCAGCTACAACAACCTTTAGACCTCGCTTTCGAACTTCCTGCAGAATGACAAATAAGGTAATGTGGACATCCCCTGAAAATCCTGGCAGGTGTTACCATAGATCTGAATACCAAATCCACGTTTAAGCTAGAAAATTGCAACTTAACCAATTAAAGAGTCAGCAATTTCAACACCACATAGTAATAAATAGGAAAAAGATCCTCAATTTGAAGTAGTTGTGAAAACCTGAATCTTCTACTTTGATATCTTGAAAGTAGCCAAAAACAGCCAAGGGTTAATGATGAATTGCACAAGATCATGAAATAATTGCATTGAACTGGCGAAATAGATATACTATGATAACAAGATGATCGAAATCATGTAAGCATAGTGTGATGAAATCGCTACAGATATTGATATACGGGAATACATGAAATCATGGCTAAGAAAAGAGTCACTCTAACTGTCTCCAGAAAGGAGCTGAAATGAATTGTTATTTAAAACTTTCAGCTAAGTGGCGCAAAAATATATATGATCAAGCAGGTAGCCATTCCTTAACTAAGATTACCTCATATATTACAGCAGCTCCTTTTTGAGTGCCATCTCCTCCAATGATATAAACCTGAGCCAGGAATACTTTCATCAGTACCAAACTGCATTTGTATATGACAAACAGTAGTGACAAATGCTAAGTAGAAAGTTGCACTCCAGAATCAATAGTACAGATATTCTTGTAATAAAAAGTATAGCCTCAAACTTGCCTGATTAATTCCACGGTCCTGAATGCTGTCAACAATCTTCTTGGTATCATGACCACCGCGGGAAGTTCCCAGGATGGTTCCACCACGCTTATGTATGTGATCCACACCCTTCGGTGTCAAAGGAATGGTATTCTTTGCAAAGAAACCCCTATAGCCTCCCTAAGAAGAGATGTAACTCTTATGTATGATAAAATGTTAAAGAGATAAGAACTGTACCTTATCAAATATCAAAGCAATGACATTCTGAGAAGATATGGAAAAAGTTACATGTTCTTTAAAACCAAGATGGCTGAAGGCAATAATAAAATCTCAACATGAGATATTCATGAACTTATAAAGCTAAATATCCATTACAGAGGAGGAAATACAATATATTAGATGCATTTCACCATATTTTACATCAATTTTTTTGAAATCAAATGATCAAGGTATAAATTTTAACAGATGCACTTTAAACATCAATGAACATGAATCCAGACGACTTACATCAATCCCCAGGACTCTGGTGGCTCCATACATATAATCCAGGCTATGTACAATTTCCCTGATTACAGTGTTTAGCCCAGGACACAAACCTCCACAAGTCACAATACAAGCATGCACTTCCTCCGGAGCAAAATAGACCTGTGCAACACTATGCATTTCAACAACTGGAAAATTGCTGAATCTCCTAACTCTTATGGCTTCAACACACACCAAGAGAAAAAAGAAAAAGAAAAAGAACACGTACCCTTTGACGGGGTCCAGCTCGTCGAAAATGTACACCTCGTTGACTGTCCTTGTGAACAACAATCTGTAGATAATTGGTCATGAAATCAGATAAACTACCACGATGGAGAAATGACACCCTATTTACAACACAGATTAAACAGAACAAGTTAAATAGTGGGATTTTCACCTTTTGAGGAACACTATCATCCATGTCTACAAAGTACTGCCTGAAACCATAATAAAAAGAATATTTTATCATCGTGAACAAGTAATAAGACAAGACAGATAAGAGCACGAAACACATATCCAAGAGAGAGAAATGCAAGTTAAACTCACTTGACGACTGAATATGCAGGATTGGAGCGCAGCGGATTGGGATAGGTCTGCACAAAATACAAAGCACCAATTTCAAAATCACTATTTTACTTCATTTCATGGGATCTTATGTCAGACTTCTCCACGGTCCTAGCTTTGGAAACTAGTTTCTTAAATTTTCACCAACCATGAGCTACACTCAAACCATAATGTTGTAATAGAAAAACCATACAATAAACAATTTCCTATTGCATCAACAGAAGGTAATGTAATCCTTAGCAGGTCCGAGAAGATCATGAACCTTCATCATGCATCATGTCAGGCCCACGAGGTGAATGGCCGTATTTTCTGGGCCTGCTCAGAGAAAACCAATGAATTGTACGAAGCTCAAAACTCATGCACTAGTCCCCTCCACAATAACTACATTCATTTTATGAAAGGATGCAGCCAATTTCAGTTATTGCTGACAAAGCACAGGGGAGATGGATCCGTGGAACTTTCACTATCTTACGAACTACACTTATGAAAAGCCAATCCTCCATTGTTGTGTGCAAGTTAAAAGCTCTGCAGCCTAACCGCAACGCCATTTTCCTCAGAGTAAACAAACATACAGTTTCCATTAATGCATAAGATCAAGTCGCCAAACAAAAAGCCATCAAAACAGAATCACGCAACGACGCAGGGCATGAAATCACACGGTAAGATACAGATTTGCAGTACAAATGATCACTCATGCACACAGGAATACATAAGTACAGATGGAGCGGGCGACAACGTACGGGGAGATTGGGGATGTAGTCGGTGAGATGGGGGACATCCTGGAGAACGTATCCGGAGTCTCCTGTGATCACCTTCATCTGATAATTGCTCATCGAAGCCATACTCTCTCTCAAAATCTACTGCTACTTGTTCTCTGTTATGAATATTCATAAATAGTTTATTATAGTAAATTTTACTTTTATAAATGGTGGGTTGGAAAGATGGAAATCATTACGAGTTTCTCGTGAGACTTTTCTAGAGGTTAATTAATTGTAAAATTTTCCTAATATTTTGACCCGGACAACCTTTCTACTATACTATATTTGGCGAGATGAATATAAAATAGTACGAGGCAATTATATGACTTTCGGAGAAAAAAATTAAATAAAAATACTTGTATACGAAAATATTTATTTCGTCCTTTTCTGTAATTAATATTAAATTAATTGGTATATTTAATTCTTGGTGTATTGTAATAATATTTATTATTTAATTAATAATTCAAATTCAAATATAATTATAAGTGATTTACTAATATAAATAAATATAATTGAAGGCATTAATAAAGTGCTTTTAAATACTATAACTATATTATATAATTTATCTATTTAAATTACCACTGTATTTTAAATAATTATATATACATCCACTAAAGAAGTTAGCATAAATAACCTTTACTTTTTTAAAAATTACACAGGCATATCCCTATTGCTAACTCACATCTTTTCACCTTTCCCGTTCCATCCTCGTTCTTCCTTGCCCCGCCAGCGCCGCCGTCCACCGCAGCGCCGCAGCCGCAGCCGCCGGTACACCTCTTTATTTATGGAACAATCGTTATTCTCACTTCTTTCTCCATTATTGACATCAATTAAACTCGAAGATGCCATTAAAACTTTTCTTCCCTGAGCTAAAAGAAGTGGCTTTCGTCCGTCTTCTTGCAAACCCTAGGTAGAATCGAGGCTCTCTCTTTTCTGTGTATGATGATTATTCGCCTGGGTTTTCGCATAATGAGCTTCATTCAGCAGTTTATTCTGTTCGAGGATGGTGTAGAAGCTTTTAGAAGACGAATTCCACTTCTGAAACTATTAGTTACCTGGTCCTTATTTGCTAACCTTTATCTGGTCAATTTGGATTTAGAAATTTGGAAAATTTTCGAATGTATATGTTTCTTGTGCTCTTTTGCTGCTTTAAATTTGGTCGATTAGGTGTGATTGATGACTACAGAACTTGGCATGTAGGCAGTAACTGATCATGCTTTGGATTAAAACCGGACACAAGGAAAAAATGGTTTCCTTAGCATTTGTTAGATAAAATTCAAGATCATAGCATCGTGTTAGTGGTGTTGAGTGAAAAATTAGGATTAAGGGTGGATAAGTAGGCTGATAAACTTGTGTTTAATGTGTCTTATCACTGTCTGTACTCTCTGGTAATCTTCCGACTATCAGAAATCATGTTGAAAGTAATACAAATCAGTAGCTGATTTGGGATAATGTGCAGGAAAATAAAGAATGTTGTGATTTACCACAAACATTCATTTTTTCAACTTGGTCTTGGCCAGTTCTTACTAAAATAAAATTGGTTATTATTGAACTTTATTTTTTTAATTTTCATAAAGAATTTCTATTTGAATCATCTTCGTTTTCTTTGTCTTCATCAGGTCTTAGGTTCTGGATATTGTACTCAAATATTCAACTGTTCTTTTATCTTTTATGTTTTCTGTCAGTTTATCTTGACAGTCAGCATAATGTTTGAGAAAATGTTTCCGTGATCTGAAAAGCTGATTGAGTGAACTGTTTTGCCGCTTTTCATATTATCTTTTGCCCACTATATTCTAATTTTCTTGTGTTCTTTAGGTATCTAGTCAAGTTGGAGGGGGACACTTGGATTGACCCAAAACATGAAATACTTCAAGTATTTGTGCTTATGCTTCCTAATCACTATACTCAGTGGGCCATCCTCCAGTTATGGAAGTATGTAAGTGGTTGATACCTAGGACTGCAGTGTCTCCTTTTTTAACTGTGCGTAAGATTTACATTGTTGTTGGTTGAGATCAAACTTAAATGTCAGAAGGTGATGTGGCATTTTAGTGTTCCTTATGTTCTTCAACTTTTACTCTTATGGTAACCCGAAGACTTTGAAGTCAACTTCTCTTGGAACTTAGATGAAGATGTTACTTTGATGAAGATGAGAAACTTAGATATTAACCAACATTGATGAGGAAACAAAATTGGTTTGGCATTATTTGTTTTCAGCTTTTGTGAACACTCCTATTTGGAGATTGGTTCTACTTAATCAGGGTACTCAATAGTTATGGTTTCTTTTCACTTTTCTTTTCTTTTTCCTTATTATTCTTTTTATGAACATACAATTTGTTATAGCATGTAACAGTTAACTTTTTGTATTTGGTGAACATCTTATCAGCAAATGATCAGTTCATTAGTATAATTGGCTTTGTTTGTATTGTCATAGTCTTTCTTAAACTGTCAGGATTGATGAAAAAGATTTGCATGTTGGTGAGGAGCTGTTGAAGGAAACATTGCCTTTACAAAATGGTGCTCGTCTCTACCAATTGCGAGGATTGAGACCCCATATGTGGTATGAAGTGAAGATATCATATCCTGCTTCTGTATGTACGTCATTTCTATCTTTCTGTCTTTGAGAATTTGTTAACTACATTTGCTAATAAGATTAAGTGAAAAACAGATACCTGCCAGCTTCTCTTTGCAACTAAACAGAGGTAGTGCAGACTTGGGGCTGAATCTAGGAAGAAAATTGCTTAATACTGAAAAGATAATTTTCATGACTGATGGAATGCTCTTGTCAACTGACCAGGTTTTGTAATGCTTTGTCATGGCTATAAAAGAGTGTTCTTGTTCTCTGCTCTATGGAAGGTTTATTGTTCTGTAATTTTGGTGCAGGGTGGCATGTCTATGCTTGTCAACGTGAAACCTGAAGGGGTGGTTGCAATACCAGGATTACAGGAAAGGGACTATATTATGTTTAATATAGGTAATACAAACTGCTTTTCCCAGTTCATAACATGCGTTATAACTTTCCTCTGAAGTTATTTGTATTCTGAATTCGTAGTTAGGAAGCTGCACTGACCAAGAAAACTTTCTTTATCTCTTCTTATTATCATTAATCCTTTTGGTTGATCTTTTAGGGAAGAGTTCCAAGAGATACTGAAGGCATATTTCTCTTATATTTTGTCATATTCGCCCTGTTTAATTCTATAGATTACGCATGATCTCTTCCTAACATTTCATGTGCATGTGTTCTTTTGTGATGTTTTCAGGAGTCTCTCAGTTGTTGCTTAACATGTTTCCAACTGTTACTTGGCTCTCATCATCTGCTTCTCTCTTTTTAATATATTCCTTTCGGATGCCTTAGTTTTTACGGAATGCATTTTGACATTTCAGGCACATTCTGTTGTTAAATCTGACACAATTAAATGTGATTCTCTGACCTATCTCGATCTCTTATGCAGTTTGTGATGAACTGTTGCTGGGCATTCCCCACAAGGCTTGGTATGTCGTAATTTTGGCATTGGGTTGTTTGGTGTTGGCTTTCGTGGTTCCATCATTTCTTCCCCCATTTCTGCTGCCAAAAAATGGAAATTCACCATTCTCTGATCAGGCTGTTACCAAGGATTCTTAGAGTCATTTTTTCTCTACATGTTCCTGGCAATATTTGCAAGAGATTGATTGAGCCCCGAATGATTTAGCTCGACATGGCCTCCTTCCCTTTCTCCCTCGCTCTCTCATTCAATAGTCATGCTGCATTTTGTTAAATTTGTACTGCTTTCAAGGTTCATATTGGAGCGATGTTATTGAACTTTTGGTAGCGTGGCTATAGAGAGAATAGAGGTAGTTTTATATAAAACAAGCAATTAGGATTCGCCTGAGGTTGTCCACTACCTACGAAGACAACTCCTCCTCCTTTCAGAAACATTGTTCGGGCTCTATTTGTAGTTACGAGCTTTGGCTGTGTTTTGGATTGGTTCAAAGTGATTTTTAAGTTTTTCTTACTAGATTTACTTCTGCAAACTCTATGAAAAATCCTTATCCACCTCTGCTTCGCTCACTGAAAGATTAGCATAAATGCACCTTTCCAACTTGCATCAATCCTCCTACTATAAATATACCTCTCCAACGCATTCCATTATTTTTCTGTTTATTCTTGTTCCCATCTTCTTGCTCTTTCTAAATTTAATTTTTTTCTTTAATCATATAATATTTTTGTAATAATTACTTTACTGAGTAATTCACTGTGCGTGGAGGGTGTGAAATTCTGTTTACATAATAAAATGCATTATTTCAAAATTTCGTTGTTTTATTTTATTTAAATCCCTTTTAATTCTCTTTATTTAATTTCAATCTAAATTAAAAACATTAAACCTAGACGACAACAGAGTTTAACATTTAGATATAAAAAAATAAAATTTTGAAATTGAGTTTGTTCATATTTATAATAGTCAACTATTTTTATTGGTATTTGTTACAAAATAATTCTCTATAGTTTGTACTTTTCATGGTATAACCAAAATTAGAGCCTAAAGATCAACACACTAACTAAATTCGAGCCAAGTGCAAAAATTATGCAGGTTCCTCATCAAAGGGCTCCACAGCCACTTTGCAAGTAAGTTAGTTACATATAATATATATATATATATATATATATATATTTTAGTATCATTATATTTACACACTCTTGATTTATGCCATATTTATTTGAAATGTCATTGTCTTTAAAAAATTATACATACATATACAAAAGAAATTAATATTATTTACACAAATCACTAAATATCTTTTAAAACATTACACATACACTGCTAAAAATTCAACAATTAAAGAAAAATTATCCCAATTTTTTCTTTTTTGTTGGGTATGCAAACAAATATGGGTTATTTGTATAAATAGATAATATATTAGGAGTATAAATATAATTATTTGATATATTTTTCAAAAAAAATGCCTATTGAAAGCAGCAAATATCACGCAAGGAAGTACATATATGAATACAATTTAACTTTACCTCTATTTTACTTGTTTCCTAAAATCTACTGAAATTTAATTTTAAATTATAATAAATGAAATTAAAATGTTTATTGGAGGAGGAGGGTCTTGGAAATTTCTGTAATTACACCAAAACAAAACACTACTCATTTTAGTTAAAAAAGAGAAAAGAAAAAAGCTTCATTCCCCCATTTCTAACTCACATCCTTTTCATCTGTCCCGTTCCACCCCCGTTCTCCATTGCCGCTGCCAGCACCGCCGTCCACCACAGCAGCGCCTCCGTCGGTACACCTCTCTATTTATGGTACAGTCGTTATTCTCACTTCTTTCTCTATTATAGACATCAATTGAACTCGAAGATGCCATTAAAACTTTTCTTCCATGAGCTAAAGGAAGTGGCTTTCATCCGTCTCTCTTGCAAACCCTAGGTAGAATAAAGGCTCTCTCTCCTCTGTGTATGATGATTATTCGCCTGGGTTTTCGCATAATTAGCTTCATTCAGCAGTTTATTCTGTTCGAGGATCTTATAGAAGCTTTCAGAAGACGTATTCCACTTCTGAAGCTACGTTAGCCAGAATCTAGGCTGATTAGTAACCTGAACCTTATTTGCTACCTTTTATCTGGTCAATTCGGATTTATAAATTTCGAAAATTTTTGAATGCATATGTTTCTTGTGCTCTTTTGCTGCTTTAAATTTGGTCAATTAGCTGTGATTGATCATTGGAGAACTTTAGGGATGACAAAGTTTGAATGCTGTAATTTATTATGAAGGCATAATTAGAAATGATGAATTTAGGTGCAGAGACTTTAGTCTGAAGTGAAGCATGGCTAGAACTGATGAAGCAATTGTTAGTTTGTAAGTGTAAATAATTTTCGGCTCTGTTTCTTTGGCTTATTGATCACAAGAATGTCTCTTGCATTCATATTTATCTTGCATTTTCTTATCGGTGAGTAATATGGATTAAGTGTAAGATTTTTTTTCTTAAATGTGCGATATGTTTATCTCTTTCAAATGTAGGCCTTTGGTGCATGATCAGAAGCATTTGGTCTCTCACCTTGATAACTCTCATCATGAAGCCAAGAACTGGTGAGGTGCCAAGGGGAAGAAATTTTCAGGAGGGGGGCCCAAACTGGATCCTTATCGCAGGGGGTGCTTTGCTGAGTACATTGTCAATTCGCCTAGGTTATAAGCTTAAGCAGGTTCATGATGCTAAGCAACTGGATAATAGCAGCCAAAGACTAAAAAGTATGTATTGCGAATTAACGTGGCTTATTTTCTGAAGTTTCTTGATGCTATTTGTTAGTTGATTCTAATGCAGATGGAAAATCTGATGATTGGAAGAAGTCAGAGAGCTGCCCTTTGCATTCAAATTCTTTTTGTTTTTCCCAACAAGATGATGGTTGCTACAGTCGTTACAATGGTATACATCTTGGTCCGGATCATTTACCTTTGTACATATTCTTTTAGTCATGATATCCTCTTTCTTGGATTACTCATTTTATATATGGCTAGTGGGCTATGCTTGACGCTTATAACGATGTGCAAAAATTATTCTTAATGGTTATTTTGAAGATTTGCCTGGGAGATGGGGCAGCTTATGCATTCTGGTATAGTTCACTTTCCAAATGAAATCCTAGAACATTGTAGCTGTTGAATTTTCTGTTTTTTCCTTTCCTCTGTTCTGTCTTGAACAAGATTGATATTTAATACCAACTTCAGGACTGTTTTCCCAGTCGAGGTTTAATTAAGCAAATTATATAAAAAAAAATCATTATTCTCTTCACTTTGTTCCCCGTCCCAATCAAAGAGTCGTAAGTGCACAGAACTTGGCTCTGCTGGAACAAAATCCTGGACCAGCCTCTGATGTGGAAGTAGTAATCGCCATATTTCTCCTTAAGTATATTAGAATGTAAATGACGGTATATCCATGTGGAGTCTTATCTGTATTTCTGAGAATGCATACTTGTATAAAATTATATTGCTTCTTTCCCCTATCTGCCTGTGGCTGAAGAAAAAACTTATCATTTCAAGGTTCATTTTTCAGTTTGTAAAGTTATTTTGCTTTTTAAGGAGCTAGTTCCTGCAAGTGGCTGAAGTATAATACTGCAGTTCCAATTCCATGAGAAATGAAGCACTTGTTTTACTATATCAGACAGATATAACAAAGTCGTATTCATGCAAGTAGCAATGATATAAGTTATTTACTTATTTATTTTTTCTCTTCTCATTTTAAGTGTGCATACGGTATTTAAGTTGTATTATTCTTTCCATTATATAAAAAATTTTAAACTTTTCCGCTGATCGAATAGGATCCAGGAATGTGGTAGAAATCAAACCGCAACACAATGGCCAAATGATGACTGAGCCTGAAGTGGCTCTTCCTCTTGTGACTGTTCCTACTGCAGAGTTTCAGAAAGAAAATGGAGTGATGTGGTCATCTTCTCCTGATTGCCTTGAGCTGCCCCATAAGCCTTTCCACCATTCAAACAGTTCTGAGTCGCCATGCGTTTCAGATTCTGGGTCTGACATTTTCAGCAAGCGGGAGGTTATACAGAAGTTGAGACAACAGTTGAAGAGAAGAGATGACATGATACTGGAAATGCAGGATCAAATTGCTGAGCTTCAAAATTCTCTAAGTGCTCAGCTTTCACATTCTTCCCATCTGCAGTCTCTGCTGGATGCTGCAAATAGGGATTTGTTTGATTCAGAAAGAGAAATTCAGAGATTAAGAAAGGTAATTGCAGATCATTGTGTTGGAGATATTAACTCTGGTGACAAGTCCACTGCAGTTCCTGTTTGGCCGGCTCAGGCTGACGGGATGAATGGTTATACTAATGGGTATCTCGAAGTTGAAAGTAATTTGGGGTCATTGGAGAAAGGAAGAGGAGATGGGGAAAAGATTGAAATGTTGAAGAAGGAAGTTAATGAATTGAAGGAATTGATTGAGGGGAAAAACTACTTGCTCCAAAGCTACAGAGAGCAGAAAACGGAGCTCTCAATGAAGATCAAAGAGTTGCAGCAGAGATTGGATTCTCAACTTCCAAATATTTTGTAGGCAGATTTAGCTTCTTGTGCATCTTTGTCTGGCTTCCCTATTTATTTTCTCAGTTTTCTTTTATAATTTGAAGCTGTTAATTTTGGGCCCTTCTCATTATCTTGTTTTACCATTTTTACTCAGTTTTGGGTGTGCTTCCTGTGCAAATGTGACGGGGATTGTGATGTTCATAAGTTTGAGTAAAATGATTTTGGGCTTAGTGGTTTTATGTTTGTGGGGGGTTTTTTAACCCCTTGTTTTCCCTTTTCCTTTTCTTCTTTTACCTCGTCAGTGAGTTTATGTTTTGTACTCTGGATGCCTCTTGAAATTGATTTGTCAATTCCAATTCTTTTTGACTCAAATAAAGGGGAAAAGAAAGAAAGAAAAAAGGAAGGGTGCATGTCCACAATTAGTGACTGATTTGAAATTTAAATTAAATTTAATTCGTGGGGTTTTGAAATTCAAAATTTGGATAAATGAATTTTCGAGAAAACATTAAAAACACAGCATAAATGGATGATTGAAGAAATAGTAAAAACACAGCATAAATGGATTGTTGAAGAAATAGTAAAAACACAGCATAAATGGATTGTTGAAGAAATAGTAAAAACACAGCATAAAATGGATTGTTGAAGAAATAGTAAAAACACAATGAATTGTCGTAAAATTAGTTATTATCGTCCATATAAAAACATGGTCATGCAGTATGACTATTTTGCTCATCTGACTAAGAAAAATGAATCTCTTTCGTAGACGATGTGCTAACATTCCTAGGGCCCTCCCCTTAATAGGCAAAAGAAAAATGTATTTTTATGGTTTTGTGTAAAAACGCAAGGAACAATTGATATCGCCCCGTATTCTTTTGTTGGACGAAAGACTGACACAATGTGGAGTTTTAATTCTTATGCTGGAGTGGACTGCACATATTAATGATTCTATAAAGTAGAGGGAATATTATTATTATTACTACACTACAATAATGTGGTGACGTGGGATTGATATCAACCACCGCTAATGCAGCCAACCGTATCACGCATCAACCACTGTGCCGCCAGCGCCACTATGTGTAACATACGAACTTGGCTTAAATTCCACGCCACTTTCCTAAACTTCCATATAAATGAACTGAACTCACCGGGAAAATGGAAAAATCAAAGGAAGAAGAACAAGCAGCAGCAGAATTCTCTTTTTTTGAATTTTCCTTTTTTTTTTTTTTGAGCCCGAGGAAGTAGAACAAGCAAAATGTCTTGGCAAAGTTATGTAGACGATCACTTGATGTGTGAGATCGATGGCAATCATCTCACTTCTGCTGCTATTATCGGACACGACGGCGCCGTCTGGGCTCAAAGTGCCAATTTTCCCCAGGTATTTTTTATTTCTTTTAAGCTTTTTCCATTTTTGGTTTGTGATTTGAGTTTGTGCTCAACTGAAGTGCAGAAAACTGGATGCTCGGTTGTTTTAGGAGGAAAGAGGAATAGATCAGTCAAAATCAATGTGTCTGTAGTTTATTAGTGTAAAGTTACCATAACCTTAAATCTTAAACAATTAACAAGTGTTTTCATTTAAATAAATTATCTTCGTGTCAAGAATTTACGAATTCCCTTTGGTGGGATCGCAGTTTAAAGCAGAAGAAATAGCAGCAATTATGGATGATTTTGAGGAGCCAGGAAAACTTGCCCCAACAGGCTTACATCTTGGTGGAACTAAGTATATGGTAATCCAGGGGGAACCAGGAGCTGTAATCAGAGGAAAGAAGGTAATGTTTTGGTATAGTGTGCTACTGCTTATTTGTGAATTGAGTGGGTCGTTACAATTGAATGCCAGAGGCTTGGACGACTTCATTACTAGCTTTTATAGTTATATCAGACGCCATTCTTGTAGTAATTGTTCGAAGTACGTACTTTGCTGATCATGGTTGTGGAATGGTTTATAAATATATAATTCAACTCTAATCAAGAAAGGACCCTAAAACTGATGAAGCCAGAGTCGGCTGAGATCTTATAGTAATATACATTTGCTTGTGTTGAACTGCATTTGGTGCTGGAGAGAGCCCTTTTGTTCCTTGGCAAGGCCCACTCTTTGTGACACTCTTATGAAACTTGTTCATCTTCACACATTTGTTGAGGTTATGCTGTTGATGTTTAGTATGCAGAGGCTTTGCCTTGTCATTATCTTTTTTGCTTGAATCTTGTTTTTGATTCTTATTTGCACAATTTAGTTATATATATTTTAATTTCTTTGTTAGGGTCCTGGTGGCATTACTGTTAAGAAGACGAACCAGGCTTTGCTGATTGGGATATACGACGAGCCTATGACCCCCGGCCAGTGCAATATGGTCGTCGAGAGGATCGGTGATTATCTCATCGAACAGGGTCTGTGATGTCTCCATATTGTTGAAGCCCACAATGTTTTTTTCCCTCTCTTTTTGTGTTATTTTGATGTTCAACATCCTACTTCATCTGGAGCAAATCTCAAGTTGCCATAAGTTGAGATAGTGGTGTTGGTGTTTCATGAGTTTGAAGGCTTGCTGGTGTTTTCCCAAATGCTAATGGAAAGTGAAAGATGCATGTATCTTAACCTACAATATACATGCTCTTGTATTTTCAACTCTTTGTAAAACACATACTACGCTTAAAACAAAATAACAAAAGGTTATTGTCGTGAAGGAGAAAAGACAGTCAACCACCAGCGTACTCAATTCTTTCTTCTTTTCTTTCCTGAGAAAGAGATGATATAAATTGTAGTGGTATCAAAATTTGATTGTACTTGAACTCTATCTAAATGTTACAGGAGACGGACCGTGGAGTTTTTTTTCTTTTTAAAGATATAAACAATTTTAGACAATAATTTTAAAATAAAGTATTAACAATAAGAAAATAATAACTACAATCTAACTATTATGTGAAAGGACGGACATATACCCACAATTACAAGATTCGAGATTTGGAATTTAATACCTGAAAATAAATTAAATTATTCAATATTTGATTGAAATTTATTTGTAAAAGTTTGTTTAAATTTTATTATTACATTTTGCGAATCAAATTTGAACAAAATATTTTGTTTCATAAGCTTTTGAGTGAATTTGGTTCAATTAGTGTAAAATTAATAAAATATATTTAAAAATATTATATTATTTTAGCTTGAATTATATTTGATTTAATTAAAGCTCATTTGAGTTTATTAGATTAATAATCAAATTAAATTAAACATGACTTTTTTAAATTTGATAACAGTTCAAATAATTTTGAATAGTAATGTACTCGATTCGATTGGAATTATTTACCGATTTATCTATAAGATCTTTCAATTTTCAAATTTAACACGAACCAAACTCCACTCCAATTTACTATCTTGGAGCAGCAAACTTATTAATCTATTTATTTATTTTGGGTAAAATGTATATTAATTTCAAGAATAGTTTGTGTCAAAAACATCTCTCCATTGTCAGTTGAAATCAAAATAAATTAAGAAATTCTTTTTGGTGTTCCTTAAATAAATGTTTCATATGAATAATTTCAAACCCGCAATACCTAGTTTTAGAGTTTTTCTTTTAAATGAGGTGCTGGTTTGATAGCGTGTTTTCTATTTTGAGGACCAACTAATAAAAGCGAAGTCGCACTTAGCTTCCGGCCCATGTCGGCCCTACACAACCCGACGCCATGTTGACCAGAGCCTAAAGTTTATGCATATGCTATGTTTTCAGTTTTCTTCAAATTCCCAACTCGGCGAACCTTTCCACTCATCAATTCACATAAGAGAAGAAACAAAAGGAAAATTTCGGATCAGAACTTGGGGCAAAATGGGGATTCCATCAGAAATGAGGGACTTATTTGCAAACCGCAAGAAAGCTTTGGTGATCCCGTCTCCAATGGAAGATGAAAAAATGCTGCGCACAAGGCAGTGCACTCAAGGTCGATTGATTTCCTGTTTTCTTATTTTTCTATTTGAAGCTCCTGTGTAAGTGTTATGCTGTTCCTGAGAGGACAACTGAAGCTGATTGAATTTTTCTTTTGCTTTTTTACTTCATCTTTTTCCTGCTATTTTAGGTCTGTATTCGTTCCAGTGTTGATCATCTTTGATTCGGAGTTTCTACTGCAACTTTTTTGCGGTTTATAGATGAAAATATTTATGTTTAAGTTTTAGTACCTTTTTTTCCTAAATCGCATGCGTTCTCATAATTACAAGGTTTAGAGATCTCAATCGTGTCGTTAATATTTTTAAATGGTTGGAAAATGAATTTAACGTTCTACAGTTGTCCTCTCGGTAGAAGGAACCTATGTTTCTATTATAAATATTTGAAAAATGATTGAGAATTATTTTAATTTAGCAATTTTCGTCCAGGCGCAACTAAGCAATGGTATTATCTGTTGTGAATACTTGGAAGTGATTGAAAAAAATTGAAATTAATTTCAGCAATCATGGTCCAGGCAGAGCTGAACTAGACTACGTTTTGTTTTCACTATTTTGATTTGCAGAGGGTGTGCGCGCAGGAGCCAAAGCTGCTGCAGTTGCATGTGTTGCTAGCGCGGTGCCCACTGTGTGTGAAATTACTCTTTTCTCCAAGCTGCTTATCTTGGTTATGCAGCATTTAATTTCTGGATTTACCTTATTCATTCATCCATATAAATATCACTTATTGACTTGTGAATTATCAGTGCCACACACTATATGGATACTGTCAAAATTCATAGTGATGCTAGTTATTTTGTTCTCTGGTTCCCAATTTATCCATATGATGAGCCACAAATTGCCACTCTTTGTTTTATTCATATTCTGTTGCTTGCATATTTATCCTATGAAGCTGGGTGTGTTCTGCAAGTATTAAGAGTGGTGAACTGTTGAGGTGGTGTGTGAAGGTCAAAGATTTTCTTAAATACCTTTTGAACCAAGATGGCTCCATAGTGTTGTAATTTTTCCAATATTTGCATAATAAATACCTCTTCTCATCTTTCAGTTGGTAGCTGTTCGAACAATTCCTTGGGCCAAGGCAAATCTAAACTACACTGCTCAGGCACTCATTATATCTGCTGGTATGTTAGAATTGATTCATATTAAATGGTTGATGATATGAAAAACTCTGCAGAACTCCTTCCTGCCCTGTTGATAATTGTTCTACTTTCTTGGCTTCTCATAGGTAGTTTGACTCCTGGAGCAGTTGAGTTTGAGTTAAAATTTAAAGTTTCCTGGCTACATATATTATTACTCTGTCTGAAGCATTAATATTTGATGAAGTTGAAACAGTATACAAATATGACCACTCAAAACGCATAAGATTTTATTTGTTATAAATTAAACAAGTCTGCTAAAATTGCTCACATTACTTTTAATTATTTAGGGGTATCTGACTAGACATATGAAAATAAAACATTCATGATATGAGACTCTAGCCTCTGCATCAGTAATGAAATAGACGGGAATGGAAGAGTTTTGATGTGCCTTTTTCCTTCTTCAGCATCAATAGCAGCATATTTCATCACGGCTGACAAAACCATCTTGGAGTGCGCAAGGAGAAATGCACACTACAAATCAACCTAAGATGAAGAACTTTGAGATGCCTTGCCATGAGATATGTATTTATGTTTTGTTAGATTCTGAAACTACTATGTTTTGATGTGAACATTCTGAAGTTTTATGGTATCTTTGTCCAATTTTACACTGCGTTTCAACTTTTAATCAATGTTTCATTAGGGTTACCCTTCTAAGGTTCTACCTAAAGTATGAATGGCAGATGGAGGGAGTTTTGGACCTCAGACTTTTGACTGGCACAAACAATCATTCACCAGAAGCTAATGCTTTCAATTTCAATACTTTCTTGATTTTGTGATGGGTCCTAAATACTTTCGTATGATCACGTTGAACAGTATACAATAACCACAAGCAAATGCTTGAATTTGAATGCAGATTATTTCTCAAACACATAATTAAATAGGTTCAAAATATTTCTCACTAAAAATAAAAAATTAAAAATCAAGGTGGGCTTAATTTTGTAAGCCAAACTGTAACCACAGTTAGCGTTTTAAAACTCAGCTCAAACTGATTACTTAAAAATCATAATAGAACGGGTGCTATTTATATATTAAAAATAAAGTTTGGTTATGACTTAATTTTAGTAACAAATAATGCAATTCTTATATTTTAATTTTAATCTAAAAACTTCAACATATTCATTATGTTTGTTTTCATTTTCAAGTTATTTTTTAGATAAGTTAAAATATACTCAATATTTGTCATCATACAAAAACACTTTATTTAGGTGTTTTTAATTGTTTCAGCACAAATACATACATATATATACACACACATATACATAAATATATATAAAAAACACATGATTTGACAATAAATATTAATTTTTGTCTCCCAAAACACAATATTAAACATATAAAATTTATTTTAAATTATTTCCAAAAATAAATTCAAGCATACATACTATTTTTAACACACACTTATTTATCATTGTTTTTCTCAATCTCTACAAAATACAACAAAATACTTCAAAAATGAATCAAAATATTATGATTAATTTTATAATAAATTGTAGAGAATTTGTTAAATATTTAGTGTTACTAACGAGAGTAAGGAAAATTAAAAAATATATTTTCAAGCATCCTTCGGTGGAAGAGCAGAGAGACACCTGCGGGCTAGAACCAGGAGAAAACGGGCTACGTGGCCTCTTCTGTAACTTATTGTCATTTGTCCCCCACCCATCCATCCATTTGAACTGAACTGAAGTCGCTGAATAATTAATTATAGGCCCAACGCGACTTTGCTAGAATACCCTGGTGGTGTGGGTTTCGCAATTTGAACGGCGTTGGAGGAACAAAGGGGGTAGGTTAAGTTTTGTTATGGAGGCGGAGGAGGGAAAGGCGGAGTTCGAGGCATCGGAGATAGATTATGTGAGCTACGGCGGGGAGCATCATCTTCCTCTAATTATGAAGCTGGTGGATCAGGAGCTCAGCGAACCCTATTCCATTTTCACCTACAGATACTTCGTCTACCTCTGGCCCCACCTCTCCTTCCTCGTAATTTGCATTCTCTACTACTTACAACTGAATCTCAATACCAAAAGTTTGTTTCATCCCTTGTTTCAACTTAAACTACAGGCCTTTCATAAAGGGAAATGCGTAGGGACGGTGGTGTGCAAGATGGGAGATCATCGCCATACTTTCAGAGGATATATAGCTATGCTCGTTGTTCTCAACCCATACAGAGGTAGAGGCATCGGTGAGTCCGCCCCCTCTACCTCCTTTTTCTTGCTGAAAATGAATTAGTAATACCGGATTTGTGGTAGATCCAACAATTCTGATGTGAAATGGGTTGTTGAAGTTTTTATTTTTTGTGGTGGATGTGGATCAATTACTACTCCCACGCCATCAGAATGAAATAGTACTACTATATCTTTTTGCGATTGCAGCAACCGAACTTGTGAGTAGGTCAATTCAAGTGATGATGGAATCAGGTTGTGAGGAGGTACGACACTACACTCATTTTCTCATGTTATTCTAGATTGCATTTCTTAATTAAACTTGACACGGAAACAATAGTCATAGTCTATATCCAAGTGCTCTGCTTTTTGGTTCCGTATGGATGATGGAACTAGACATCCGCATATTTCAGTTTATTTCATTTCATTTCAATCTCCGCCAAGCCAAATCCTAACAGCTACTTTATACATATTCTTTTATGATATGAAACATATATTTACACCATCAAACATGGTCGATCATCTTCGTTTTTGTTGTTTACCTACTTCCTTGGCCGTGTGTCTCATAATATGTGTTCATTATGAGACGCATACAAAGCCCTTGTCATTTACCTAAATAGCATCCACGAGAATGTCTTTGGCTGCCATATTTTATGAGTGTTAATATTTTATCACAGTTGCTTAGACATGTTGACTAATAGCTCAATATTTTTCATTCCGAGTCTTTTAAAGGTGACTCTGGAAGCAGAAGTGACGAATAAAGGAGCACTTGCATTATATGGTCGCCTGGGGTTTATTAGGGCCAAGAGGCTTTTTCGCTACTACTTGAATGGAGTTGATGCGTTCAGGCTGAAGCTGTTGTTTCCTCGCCCAGAACCAAACTACTCTGGGTCTGCGCTACCCACGGGGGATGACGCCCAGGGGCTTGATGAGGGAAAACATTATGTGGTGACATGATAAACAGCTTGGGATCAGGGATATAAAATACTGCTCAACATCTTCGCTGCATATGTGCGATAATAATATTCATGTTAGGGATTTGTTTTGATGAAACTGAACTGCAGTGATGCTGAATTTAGATCATCACCCTCGATTTTCTTGAGTTGGTGATTGTATTATTGGTGCTGGTGTACTGCCATCCATATATAACTCAAAAGAATTGTTTGAGCTCCTTGTATTGCCACCTTGTAGCCAAGCATAGCAAGACTTCCTGAAACTTTCTTGTATGTGAGTAATTTGCTGGTGGCTCGTTAACTGATTGAACAATATTTGATCAATCACTCTAAGTGATGATGAAAACAAGATAAAAGACGTACTTATTAATTTGATTAAATTGCCTAGTATCTCGATCCTTTGGTTTTTGGGATAATATGCGAAACTGTCTTCTTGTGTTTTCATTTTCACTCTCCAGTTCTCAGAGAGATTGTGTTTCCAATTTTCTGCGAGTTTACGTGTAAAAATTATATTATTTTTTGATCAATTGGTATATTGTGTTTTATGTTGGTAGATGTGTCGAGATAAACATGGTAGTTTTGTTTTTTTATTGTTAGTTGTGATAAATCAAGCACGGTTTTTTTTTTTAATGAAATTGATTATAATTATTAGTGATGTCATATCAAAGTATTATATAATAAATATTATTAATTTATAAAATAATGATTAAAAAATCATACATATGTAAATATAAAAAAAAAGATAAATAATAAATTCTTTTGAATTTTTTATAATTATAATAAATTATGATAAATTCTTTTGAATTTTTTATAATTATAAATATCTTTTTTCACAGCCCAGATTCAAAAATATTATTAAATGACTGTCAATTTTAAAAGTTATTTACAAAATTTTCACACAAAAATGAGGTATTTATATTTATGATAAGTTTCGTAAGAATTCATTAAAATTTACCTTATAATAAAATCATAATTGATATGAGAATGATAGTAAAACATTTTCAGAAAAAATATACATTAACAGTGTTTTGCACTTTAATCACTGAATTAGAAAACTGGAAATGAAAACGCAACCAAACAAATTTGAGTCTCTTTCGTTTATTTATAAAGAAAAAAAAATTATGTAATTGTTTGGTTTCATTTTCATTACAGTTTTTCAAATTTCAAAACAATAATTCATGTTGTTTATATGCATGATTACTGCCTTCACCAGCATTACCATCTCAATCATTATTCATATATATATACACACACATGCATACACAAAATTTTAAATTTTTTACTTAATAAAATAACTTTTTTTTTCCACAACACATTGATATAGCATCACCAATAATTATAAATCAAATAAAACTATAACTATTGATTATATTCAATAAAAAATGTATTAATTTGAGATTACTAACAACAGAAAAGACAATTTTATAAGCTAACCAAAATTTATGTTTATTTTTGTACAAAAATTTATACAAAATAAAAGATATACATTTCCAGTTGAAAATAAAAACTTGATGATGAAAGCAAAACCAAGCACGAAGAAAAAGTAAGAAGCAGCATATGAAAATTTAGTGATACTAGTTTAAAAGGTATAGTGATATTACACTTTAAATATAACTAAACTAAAATGGAATAAGATGTAAATAATGCGGACAATAAAGATATAAGTTAGGCATAAACGAAAAGAAAGTTTGACAATATTACTAGAAATAAATGTGATTGAATGAGGAAACAAAAATCCAAGCACAGGTATTTTTATTTTCGGAAGCTATAAACAGCCCGCCATCCACTCCACCCAGAGTCAATTTTTTGGTCCTGTACGACAGGACAGCAACTGCATTCTTTTTTGTTTATAGTTTTCATTATTCTTTTCCTCTCTAATAAGTCCTCAGAAAGTCTCATGAACAGCACTCTAATTTGGTTACTCAAAACCAGAACCTGAAAATCTAAAATAATGAAGCTCCTCAATAAATTTAGCTAAAGAGTGCAAAAAGATATCCATTTTTTTTTTCCAATTGCACCTTTAAAAGTATATTCTTCAGGAGCGACTAAACAACAATGAATTGAGTCGCCTCAATGCGATTGTATAATCCCTCAGAATGCATACCGATATATTGCATCAGCAACCCCATCTTCATTGTTGCTAATACCAATTACATCTGCTACAGCTTTAGCCTTCTCCGATCCATTACTCAAAGCAACACCTAGAGAGGCCAACTTGAGCATCTCCACATCATTTTCCCCATCACCAATAGCCATGACCTAACAGCACAAAACAAGAATGGGTATAAATACCAGTAAATCTCATTCCACCAGCAAAGGAGATAACTACACGAAGATATATGCACCAACAATTAAACCTGCCCAATTGTTTAAGTCAAGTTTTTATCCCATAAAATGCAAAAACTATTAGAAGTATGTCTAGATCATTGACTTAAACAGAAGTAATGGAAGGACAACATAATTTTAGCAAGCATATCAAATAACTTGTTGTAATTCAAGCACCTTCCACATTAAGTTGATCCCATTATAGCTGAGTCAACCACATGAATGAGGGTTCAGGTATATTATTATGGCACAGCTGAACTTAAGCAAGTAATCAACAAAATAAAGCATGTCAATCAACAGTATCGAGTTCTAACAGAACTAATTCTCAAAGAAAATATAACACAAGGGTATCAATTGCTTTCAACTGGTCTCAGGCAAAGGTGCCCTTGCTAAAATTTTCAACTGACTGTATATACTGATCAAGACATCACGATCAGTCAACATACCTCTTTTGGAGAAACACCCAGATGATCAAGAAGTATTCCTACACCACTTCCTTTCGAGGACCCAGGTGGAACAATTTCAAGCATATCTGGTACTGCTTGAACAACACATGCACGACCCTCTGTTGCTTCTGCCCAATAAGGCCGCAAAGTACCAGCTACTCCCTCAGAAGTGTCTAAGAAGAGCAGCTTCTGCAATTACAATGGCACACCACCATAAAAATGATAGCTCGGCAACATAAATATACTACACAAAAACAATTATAAACTACATATACTTGGAAGAGAAAGTATAACTCCCATCATGTGAGACTTCTGGGTGACAAGGTGATAATTAAAGTACGAGAGACACAGTAGAATTTTTCATGTTGATTACTTTTGGCTATGTGGGTAAAAAACCATCAGTAGTAGCTAAGAATTCATTCAGTAGTTGTTTTCCTGGGTAAAATTTTTATTTTTATGTGGAAGACTCATAAATAGTACAATCAAAGAAGTTCCTGAGAGAAAGGATCATTAGCTAAGTGCAGGAAGGTCTCTCTTCTGATTCTAAGCAGAACATTGAAATGCAGATTGAAAAGAAACTTCTACTCCATGGGAGTCCTTTCAAGAAGAAAAGATTTATGGCACTTGAGATACGATTATAATTAGAAGAATGATTAAGCAGACTGAGATTATAATCGATATTCAATTTTGAACAGCATAATCGCAAACCAAACATAACAAATATCAGATAAAACAGAGATTAAACATCAAAACCATAGAATAAAACATCTTGTAAAGATTTTTTGGTCATAATTATGCTATGAAAATTGAAAAATATAATATGAAATATGAACTTGAGCTGAAGCAACTATGAAATATTAGGTGCATCTGTGAAAATCTAGCTGATCCGCTAACACAAAGATTTGAAGGCTAAGTATCCAGAGGTGGAGATTAGTGACTATTTGGTCATTCAGCAATAGACCTCCGTGGTCAGCCCAAAAGGGCCAAAACTCAAGCACTGGCTACACCCAAGACCAGCAATGATCACTAGCTTTGCATGCTTACTAGGCTCCAAGAGATGGACATTCCAAGCAACAAACCTGTATTTCTACGCCTGCCAGGAACTGCTCAACCGAATGTATAATCTCAGCCTGTGAAAAGACCTATGTCAAACACTTTTTTCGGAGAACCCCACCAAAGTCCAATTAAAGACACGGTCTGGAAACGTGATAGGTAAATCAGGCACCTTTGGCTCATGATACACGGTATGAAGTGAGTCCACAAGTGGGTGTTCGAACAATGTTAGGCACCGATCCTCACTGAAGGCGATAATTGGAATTTCATGCTTCAGAGAGTAGAGAAGTGCCTGTAATACAGAAAACATAAATACTCAAGCTACTTGGTAGAAATCTGGCATATATCCACAGACTAGATAGTCATTAGTCAAGTGTTTAAGTTATTGACAGTCTGAAACATTTAAATAGCACATTCAAGAGAAACAAGAAGCAGGTGGAACAAAAACGAAGCTACTGGCCAAGGAAACAACTCTTGACAAAGATACAGACATATAGTTGATGCCCTTTCTGTTATCATCATTCCCAGTACTCCTATAAGTTAGCATATCATGAAGTTAGGCAGGAGATGTGAGCCAATGGATAATGAAGAAGTGCTCAACCACAACACTTGCTTGATGCAAAGATGCAGATAACATGAAAGAATAGTGTCCTCCAATAAAATATACTAGTTCCGTAAAATTCGTTCAGAAATTGCTGAAAGTAGTCCAAACTTCAAAACAATGGCAATTTTTGCACCAGAAGGAGAAAAAAAAAATCAGTGCACCTCTCTGCAGACGCTAGGATCCAAATTCTTTCTAAGTATTTCCCGACCTTGTCTGCCATAGACCAGCAATCCCTGGAATTCATAGTTGAATAGAGAAGATATCAGACAATTTCAAAGTGATTAATTTAAGCATTTCATTTACATGCATAAGACCATCAAATAATTAGCAATAACTTACATGATAGTCCTCATTTCTAACTAAATACATTTAAAATATGGATCTTTCCCTTGAACCTCTCATCCACCACTCTCTGTCCTCTCTCCTCATGATCTTTGGAATAATCTATTTAACCAAACCATGTCAATATTTAATCGGAGAAAAGCATTTGCTTTGCAGACTCGTGACTTAAGAAGTTCCTAATGTGTATCACTGCACATAAGAGGAAGAGAATGGTAGAACCAGGAAGGAATACAACAGAAGGCATTCACTCTACGATGGAAGACACTTGGCTATTCTATTTTCTGAATGTTGTCTAATGACAAACTTGGTATACAGCTGAGAATCTAGTCAAAATTTTAAATTTGGAAAAGAAAGTAACATTAAAACGAAGCCAAAAATCTCATTCGCAAATAAGAATATACATATCAAAAGCTAGACCTGTACGAAAACCCCAGGAGAAAACTCTGAAATAATGCCGTCTCTACCAGACAAATTTACGGTCTTCATAATATTAATTACAGCAGGACGAGTCTGTATCACAGAGCGAGCCAAAGACAGAAGCATCAGTGTTAAACAAGGATTAAATCAAACACATGATGTCAACTATCAAAAGTCCAAACAAAGTTCCTTTCTTACTTTTCCTGTGGCTATAATCACTTTTACACCCCTTGACGAGGCTTCTTTTAGAGCTTCTGCATTTGATATGGAAATTTGACTTTTGCTGTTGAGTAGTGTACCTTGTGTTAACAAATCGATTGCATCAATGAATATTCTATTTAAAAGGTGAATACTGCATCGTGGTATATTATGTATACATACAAGGAAAATAAGCGAAATACTAAACCAAGACCCCTTGTAATATCCTACCATCCATGTCACAGAAGATGTAGCCAAATTTTGGTCTGTAAAAACGGAGACTGCCTTCTCTCTTCCTGTCTTTTGACAATTCAGAAATGTGATTTTCTCTGGGATATCAGAAATAGAAATATAGCTATAAATTGATAGCATTAGCATTCACTATCATAGCTGTATCAAGACATGCTCAGAACTGAGAATTGATCTGGTATTTTACCATTTGAACAATCAATATGCGGACTCCCATTAGCTCCAGAGTCATATGCGCTGTGAATAAGACCTTTTCCCTTCCAACCAAGACCCTTCAGTATAAGTTCCTCCTCATTCTCCATTTCTGTTTCTGCCTCGTCACTTAACTCATGATCGAATCCCAAAAGATGCAGCAGCCCATGAACCTATAGGAATATGAGATCCATTATGATTCAGGATCTTAACAAATCAATATCCACCAACATAGTATTAATTTTAGAAGTCGTTTTAACTTCAACACCTTGCAATCTGCTTAGGTCAACCTATTTTATAAAATATACATCTTCGTAGTATCCAATAAGATATTTAAGTGCATGACTAACTGATCCCATGTTAAAAGTTCATCACTAACCATCCTGTAATAGCACACAATTCAAACAAGTAACTGAAACCCTGCGACACAGTCACACCCTACACAGAGTTTAACTGATATCCCTATGTTTTATTTCCAATAGAAAATCTACATTCCTTGTTTGATAAATTACATCTAGCTGCTTCCTTCCAGTGATACGTATTCTTGTTTAACATGAAACAGATTGCAATTAATCTTAATAAAATTTCCAGAAATAACATCAAAAGTGCTGCTTGTTAATGGCAAGAAATATACAACAAAAACAATTTCGATCAATATGCCTAAGAATGAAAATGAGTTCTTCTGATGCTATATTAGGTACTCATCGAGTGCCACACAACTTATAAGTTTTCTTAAGATACTAGCCACATTCTTTACAAAATTGAGCAATAACCTCAAATTGCAATTTACTTGTATACTCTTCGAGATGTGCAGGACTCTGAAACCAGTCAAGTGTAAATAATAAAACGTAAATTACTAGAAGAGGATCCAGCTGCAGATGATGATAAATGTTAATGCATAATTGGCCTTGTTGTGTCATTCCTATCTCTTTCATAAGTTCCTACACTAGTGTAAGAAAAACTGGGAGAGTACAGTCAAAACCAACCACAAGGATGCGTATTTCATCAATAAGGGCATGTCCTCTCTCCTCTGCTTGCCGTGCAGCCGTCTCAACAGAAATGACAATGTCACCCAACATCAGCTGCAAAAGAGTGATGCTTATTGTTTTGTCACAAAAGCATATCCTCATATAAATGGCTGAGTGATGAGTTACTTACAATGGGAAGCTTGAGCTCAGGGATATGTTGGGACATTGAGAGGACATCAGTAGCGTGGTCTTCATCTCTCCATTCTTTATTAAGTTTCCGAATGAAGTCATCATTGCAAAGAAGTACAGATAACTCTACACTATCAAAACATCCAATATCATTTATTGCAGTATCTCTTGTTTTATATTCTGAATCATTTAGACGCTCGAATGCTAATTTCATTGCCATCGGAACATTAAGATGCATTATCTCAGCAATATCCTGCAATAAGCGAAAACCAACTTAATCATTTACTTTGTAGGAAATCATCTGCCCTCACAGCTATACTATGAAAAAACTCTCAGCTTCAACAATAAAAATGATTGGGCAGAACCACTGATCTCAAAACTAGTCATTGACTACACCCTTCAATGTCACAGCTTCATATATGCCACAAGATAATAAAAGAGAATGAAAAAAATCAATGGATATTCAGAAAGAAGTTGCTGTGCATCCCAGGAAGAGTCATTTCAGCTACTCCTTTCCCATTGTCTGGTGAGTAGAATATGGGAAAGCCCATTGCAGAGACACAAAATTCTTTTCTAGGTTAGATTTTAGCTTGTGATGTTTCTCTAGGATCTCTAACACTGAGCTTCTCATATAGCAGATTCAACTTTACAAAAAAAATGTTCTAAATTTAAGGATGGTGAGGAAATATCTCCACAAAAATTCATACAAATACGTGTACATTTTCACAAAGAAATAAGCAAAACATACGCCTATACACACCAAAAATCATGGACCAGAAGTGCAGTCAAACGCGTGATTAGAATAAAAATGCAGCACCACATATTCAAAGTATCGGAAAGCACCAACCTATGGGTAACTGTAACTAATATTACTAATAATAGCTTGATAAGATTCCATGTGGAAACGCAGACGCTACAAAAAGTATCAGCAACATCATGCAGATTGAAATGCATGATGAAACATCCATGTAAATACAACTGCAATAAAGCGTAGTATCTAAAGTAGAGACACAAAAATATACAGAAATGAGAGAGTGTTGAAATAGTACCAAAATTTCAGGATCTTCAGGTAATTGTTCTTCGAGGCAAATCTTCACACTCAGCTCCAGCTCCTTCTCTTTACTCTTCTTCGCGGCCGCCACTTTCCTACTCCTAACCTTCCGGTACTCCCGCCGTGCTGCCGCCACTGCAACATTGCCATTTCTGCCCCCAAATTGACTAGCGAGGTACGAGTTGTTAATACCGTTAAATCTCCTCCTTCCGACGAAAGATGCAACCTCGAAACACGACGACGTGAGGTAAAAGCATTGAGGAGGCGGCGAAGGCAGAAGCTTCGACGGGAGAGCCACATCGCAGGGGAGTGCAAGTGAAAGTACACGCGCCACCATTGGGGAGGGTGGGGGAGGAGGTAGGGCTCGGAGAAACGGGGAGAGGCGAGAGAGCATTCAGTCGACGATCTTTTCTGACCTTATTTATCGAAACTTTCAGATACAATGGTAGAAAGAGTATCACTGCAAGCGATTAGCCACTGGGACATTGTATGCTGAATGCGACGTCTACCTTAGGTCCTTAACGGCGGGTTAAACAACTTTTGGAGGTTTACGCTGGCGGGCAGTACTGCCCGCGAGATTTGACGTTTTTACCCTGCGTCTTCACTGGAACCAATAGAAATAAGTTATTGGCGGCGAAATTTCACAAGAGAGAATCAGTACTTCTAATCTTCTATTTTATAAAATATTTAAAATAATTTTAAATTTATAAAAATTCGACACTTAATTTTATATTTTATTAAATTTCTTAAACGATCTCAAAATTAAAAAAAAATTAATATATTCAATCATATTTTTGTGTTTTAGTTAAAAAAACATAAAATAAGACCACGTGCAATATGCTTGTTTATCAACCTTGTGAGCAACCAAGTTAATGAATACACTTTATATGTTATCGTCATCTATTTAATATGGAATTAAATGTGTTAAATATTTTTAATTTTATGACCATTTTGAAAATCTCGTAAAACATATGATAGAAAATGTTGAATTCCCTACCGTATGGAACAAAATGTGTAATTTTTCTACGAGTATTTGAACCAACTTTAGAACAAGAACAAAATGTGTAATTTTTCTACGAGTATTTGATCCAACTTTAGAACAATGTTTTTTTATTTATTGTTTTTAAAAAGTATTTATTCAGTATTTGAAAATATTGTTTTACCCTCTAAAAAGGAAAACATTGTTTTACTTTAAAAATTAAAAATATATACACATATATTTTTCTAGCCCAATAGAAACAACATTATAAGCATTTCTAGTTGTTTTTAATTTTTTTAAAAATAATTTCAACTTTATTTTAAAATATTTATAATATGATTGAAATGAGATAATAAGTTAAAAATTGAATGGACATTTCTTAGGGATACCTATAAATTTGATTGCAAACTTTGCCCAAATAGCTCTCAGACGTATACATATAATTTTATAAAAGAAATAATGTGTTTGTGTAATTAAACTTAAGTGTCGATGTAATTTATCTTAAATAATATAAAGATAAAATAATTGTTATAATTTATAAATAAATACAAAGTGGTGCATATATAAATAATTCATAATGACATTTTACCCATAGGTGGACAAATTAATATAGGCCTATTTGTGATTTTTTGCCTAAATTTTCTATCATTATACGTTTTCTTTAAAAAAGGAAAGGAAATTAAGATATATAAATTTTTGTGAAGATAAATTAATTATTGTTTTATTTATGTACTTGTTTAATGTATACGATTTATTACATTTACTAAAGTTGAATACTATAATTATTAAATTTATAAATAGTTCAAACATCAAATGCTACATTCAAATAAAAGAAATACATAATAAATTAAAATAAACAAAATATCGTCCCTTATTATATATTGAGGTATCTTTTTTGATTCGTGTGATTGGATAGGATAAAATTACTTATCATGCATAATTATTTGCAATATTAGTTCTGATATTAATATCCCATTTGATCATAATAATCTTAATTCATGAATAATTAATATAAATTATGATTAAAATATGTATTCTTTATATGCCCTTTCACTTAAAATTGACCTAATTTTCTATGATTCATATATATAAAGTCGTTTGATTATTTTACATCTTTTATATGCAACGGGCCGTATGTAAAGTGTCAATCAGATCGTTCTTCCATTTCCCCTCACAACCAATGATTTTTCGGACCAGCATTTCCCGCCATTTCGCTGCTCAAAGCAGAAGGACAAATCGGTTGGAGCGAGGTTTCATTAGTCAGCTTTTAGTCCTGTTGAAACAATGCAAGTCGACCAGATCAGTGCAGCAAGTCCACACCCAAATGCTCATTCACTCAGTCCAAATGCCCATGCCCAATTACTTGCTGTCCAAAATTATTGAACTCAAAGATTTCAGCTACTCCACTATTTTCTTTGCCCAAATCCCTATTAACAGTTATGCTTTCAATGTAATGATCAGGGGTTTTGCCACGACATGGCAAAAGTTCGATCTTGCTTTGGAATTTTTTGTTAAGATGAAATCATTAGGCGTAAAGCCAGACAATTTCACGTATCCATTTGTTTTTGTATCCTGCGGGAATCTTTTAACCTCGAGAATAGGTAGTTTAGTCCATTGTGAGGTTGTCAAAAGTGGGATGCTTTTGGATTTTCATGTTGTTCATTCATTGATCACGATGTACTCGAGGTGCAGGGAGATGGGCTTTGCTCGGAGAGCGTTTGATGAAATGAGTGAGAGGGATTCGGTGTCATGGAATTCGATAATCTCGGGATATTCAAGGCTGGGCTTTGCTAGAGAGGCAGTGGAAATGTTCGGGGAAATGAGGGAGGGAGGACTGGAACCTGATGAGATGACACTCGTTAGTGTTCTTGGAGCATGTGGGGATTTGGGGGACTTGAATTTGGGGAGGTGGATTGAAGATTATGTAATGGAGAAAGGACTGGAACTCAATTCCTATACTGGTTCTGCTTTGATTAATATGTATGGGAAGTGTGGAGAATTGGAGTCAGCGAGGAAGGTTTTTAATAACATGAAGAGGAAAGAAGTAGTCACTTGGAATGCCATGATTACTGGGTTTGACAATCCTGTTTGCAGTTTTTCTTTCCTGGTTTTCGCTTATTATCTTGATGTATTTTGCCAGAATATAATCGATCGTGTTGGTTTTTAACTCTTTTGCTTTTATGGTGATTGTGAGTTTGATGTGAAACAGGTATGCACAAAATGGACAGTCTGATGAAACTCTCTTATTATTTGATGCTATGAAGGAAGCTGGGCCAGAACCTAATGAAATTACATTGATTGCAGTTCTCTCTGCATGCGCTTCAATTGGTGCTCTGGATTTGGGGAAATGGATTGATGAATATGCAACCAAAAGAGGATTGCAGCATAATATCTATGTTGCAACAGCTTTAGTTGACATGTATTCTAAGTGCGGGAATTTGGAATATGCATCCAGGGTTTTTGAGAACATGCCTCAGAAAAATGAGGTTTCATGGAACACAATGATCTCTGCACATGCTTTACATGGGCGAGCAGAAGAGGCACTCGCCCTATTTCAACGCATGTTAGTGGAGGAAAAAGCTGCATGTCCAGATGATATCACATTTGTTGGGGTGCTTTCTGCATGCGTCCATGCTGGTTTGTTGGAGGAAGGCCGTCAGTTCTTTAATTCGATGACTTCAACTTTTGGGCTGACTCCAAAAGTTGAGCACTACTCATGCATGGTTGATCTTCTATCACGTGCCGGGCGGGTATATGAAGCTTGGGACTTCATTCAAAAGATGCCACAAAAACCAGATGAGATATTACTGGGGGCATTGCTTGGTGCCTGCCAGAAGGTAAAAAATGTAGATATCGGCGAAAGGGTCGTGCAGCTTCTCTTAGAAATGGAACCCTTGAATTCTGGCAACTATGTTATCTCATCAAAAATATATGCTGAT
Source organism: Sesamum indicum (assembly GCF_000512975.1). NCBI lineage: Eukaryota > Viridiplantae > Streptophyta > Magnoliopsida > Lamiales > Pedaliaceae > Sesamum > Sesamum indicum. Next base: position 16,915,043 of record NC_026150.1, read on the forward strand.
ATGAGGAGGTGGGACGATTGTGCTAGGATGAGAGTCTTAATGAAACAGAAGGGTGTTACTAAAACTCCAGGATGTAGCTGGATTGAGATGGATGGTCACCTTCGCGAGTTTCATGCTGGTGACCTGTTAGTTGAAGATGCAGCTGAAGTTCACCAAGTTCTCGACATGCTGTACGAGGACATGACAGTGGAAGATAACATTGATGAAGATCTTCTGTACATAGGTATAGATTTTTAACTACTTATATTGTACGAAACTTATTCATAGGAACTTTATTCCATAGATGTCCTTGCTTATTTCTTCAAATTATTTAGAAAGCACAGTAGGTAATGAGTCTCGTATTAGTACTTGTTTTTGCACCTGAAGATAGACCTCTCCTGACAGACTGCCAAATTGAAGATGTATAAGAATCTCAAGACTGGAATTTTGGAGTTTCCAGCGAAGGTGCTCTAAAGTTACTACCGACAGAACAACTGGTATAACACTGTAAAGGGCTCTATCAGGTATTATTTCACTCTTATTGGGATGAGACTACAAGACGAAAGGCTGCATCATACTTCATTTCCTGTCTTTTTACACGCATAATGCTCAGGTGATCTGCACTGTACAGAAACTGCAAAATGTCTTTCATGTAAGGCCCATTTGCAGGTAATGAGCTGGTGGATACGAACCCCAACTTGGAAACAGTGTTGTACTTCCATAACAACATGCTCCTTTGAAGTGCTCATCTAGAGCATCAAATCACCAAAAACTGAGAAATTAACTCGTAGTTCCCTAGGGATTCGATCTAGTTCCACTACTGCTACAATTGTAGAATCAATAATTAATTTTGACGAATTCGACCTAGTTCCACTACTGCTACAACTGGTCAATATACAAAATCTTAGGATAGATAACAGGAAAGTAAAAGAAAAAATTCTCCATTTTCATTTTTTTAAAAAACTTTGTCACACAGGAGTATGATTCATATAAGTGATTGATAACCAGAGAGCTGTAAAGGCATTGGACTAGATGAAGAAAAGTTGTTCCTGCAGTTCTGAAGAATATGCAAACAATCCTTCATGGATGGCCTATTTGAAGGTGATGTGGCAGTACAAATAACTCCTAGTCGAAAAACTGTGATAATTTGATCCAAGTGAATTGATTCCTTGATCTCAGCATCCAGTGCATCAACAATGGCATTTTTAGCGCTGTACTGTAGTTGAGCCCATCCAGCTAGGTTCATATGATCTCCTTGAGTAACAGCTTGTCTTCTAGTAGTCAACTCAAGTAGAACCACTCCAAAGCTATAAACATCGCCTTTTGTGTTCACTTTTCTTGTGTAGGCATACTCTGTGTTTCAAGGTTAGCAAGTTTTAGCTCGACTAAATAAAAAATTACTTCAAGATGCTACAAAATGTCAAATACATACCAGGGGCAATGTAGCCAAAAGTTCCAGCTACAGCAGATGCTGTTATGGTATCTCCATGCCTACTAAGCAACTTTGCTAGTCCAAAATCTGCTATTTTTGCATTGAATTCTGAGTCCAATAATATATTGCTAGATTTGATGTCCCGGTGAATGATAGGTGGAGAGCAGTCATGATGCATATAGCTAAGCCCTTGTGCTACCCCAATTGCGATATCCAGCCTCGTTGGCCAATCCAATGTTGGGACTGAGCTATTACCAGTTGATGATGCTTCTCTCTTGTTACCGTGCAGCCACTGGTCGAGGCTCTTGTTCACCAAATATTGGTACACAAGAAGCTTCAAATCCTTGCCTGAGATGTAGCAGAAAAGCTTTACTATATTATAATGCCGAATATTTCCCAGCGTCTGAATCTCGGCCAGAAATTCCTTCTCAAGCCTGCGGTCTGATTTTCTGGCATTTGATATACTTTTGACAGCAACAGCATTGCCTGTTTGGTTGATGAGAACCCTGTACACCTTGCCTGAACCCCCATTTCCAATCAGGTTTTCATCTGTCAAACTTGACAGGATGTCGGCTTTATCGAAGTTCAACCTTTGAAACGAAATCATTCGCCATTCTTCTTTGTCTTTTGGAGGAGGGCCAGAAGGCCAAATTTTCTTGCATCTTGCTGCAATCATCTGCTTCTTACTCCAGCATTTTCTTGCCAAGTAGAGAAGTATTGCGAACCCAACAACCCCACATCCAACTGCTTCCAGTATAATTATGATCAAATGCTTCTTGGATTCATCATGCTTGGAGTGGCATTTTAGAAATCCTTGAATTCTATTATCAGAGCACAAGTTAGAAGGGCAACTTGGTAGACCCTCAGTCCTGTCGTCAGAACAGAGATTGGAAAATTCAAAGCAATTTTCAGCAAATTCATGATTCACATACTCATGAGGAATCTTCCCCGAGAAGTTGTTGGAGCACAGCCTAAGTACGCTCATTGACCTCAAATGAAGTATATTTTCTATGATGTCTCCAGCTAGATGGTTATCAGACAAATCCAAGACACTTAACTGAGGTAATTGCCCTAAACTTCTCGGTATTGTGCCGTGTAATTGGTTATGAGTAATATTAAGCTCTTGTAAACTGAAAAAATCCAACTGCGTCGGCAGTTCACCAGACAAGTTGTTATAACCTAGTAACATAGAGTACAATTGATGCATATGGAACACTCTCATGGGGATTGTACCACTGAATGAATTATTGGATAGATCTAAGTGCATAAGATTGTCTAGATTGCCTATATCATCGGGGATTGATCCATTCAACTGATTATCAGAGAGATCAAGACTCTCTAAACTGCTTGCCCGTATTGGTGTTGGTATCTTACCGTACAATCTGTTTCCATCGAGGTGTAACTCCCGAAGCTTTTTCATAAGAAACAACTCACCTGGGATTGTGCCGGACAGCCCATTCACGGACAAGCGCAACCTTTCTAGACTCGAGCAGTTATACAGGGCAGCAGGTACGTCTCCTGATATGTTATTATCAAACAGGTTGATGGAAACAAGGTTCTTGAGCTGACATATTGTGGATGGGATTGTTCCACTTAAATCTTTTCCTGATAAATGTAGAGCAGTGACTGTACCAGAAATGCACTCGATTTCCGGCCAATCGCATGGGGATGATGTTGAGTTCCATGAATCAAGTGACGGCGGACTACCCCAGTGTTGTTTGAAGCTCAGCAGAATTGTCTGTTCGGAAGAGAAACCAGACAAATCTTGTGAATGCACTTGGAGATAGAGAGGAAGTAGGAGGAGGAAGAGGAAAAGGGGCGCCATTATTGCAGGAGGAAAGACTGTCTTGGATCATTTCTCACAAACTCAAATCTCTAGGACATCAAATCAACACGGAATCAAGTCTAGTCAATGCGTGTAATTCTTTGTATGTTTGTTTGGCTTTTACTTAAATATGTCAAAGTTTGTGGACTGTCAACCCTTTCACATTCTAAGACCACCTGAGCTAAAAGGGATATAATGGTGAATGTAAAGTGAAACGTTGACTATTTGACTCCACCCACTCTTCAAATATATGAAACAGATTTGGGAGCGTTAATGGGTAGGGGTTGTAGGGCAAAGCACTATTATGGCCCAGGCCAAGCCCCATGTCTAGATCTAACGCATAATATTGGATCTAACTTTAGGCTCAAACTTATAAAAAAAGTATATATTAAGTCTAAGTATATGTTGAGTTTCTATCGATCAAAATTCACGGGTCTGTCAATCCAAATTGGATCCCATCCCAACATTGGTTGACAAAATCAAAATGTCCGTTAGTCATACCGATTGATCTCCACACCTAATAAGTTGAGAATTAATACCAAATGACTTGTACATACCACAGATTCACAGACTCTTACAGCAAAAAATGCCTGTCCACTCAGTTATTAATTCATTACTGGAAAAGAGAACTAATGCAAGTTTGTGCCTGCATAGACGCCACAAACCGAGATCAATACAACTTTTTCTTTTAAGGGCTTATCCTACTCCTTAACCTCGAAGGGCTTGTAGGTTTTGAGAGCCTTATTAAGTCCTTGAATGGAGCCACATGCAGCGGCCACAGCAACAAGCAAACAGACCGCATTTATGAGTTGAAGGCCGAGCCACCTCCGACTCCACCTTCTGATTTTGTTCTTGGCAATGTAGATTTCTATTGGAAAATATACTGTCAGAGGCCAATACCCCATAGCCCCAAGGAAGGCAAGTATGTCGTTGAAGAAGGGCATCACCAGAGCAACCACTGTTGCAAGAATCACAAATGAACTTCTCCATATCAGTCTCAGAAAGTTAACACTAAGTCTTTGGCTCCTGCAGAAGCCTATGCTGTACTCTGCATTCACAAAATTTGATTTTGGCCACTTCCTCTTGGCCCATGACTCAACGGCACTGAACACCGGTTGTGCGAATACCTGCAAACAAAAACCATATACATGTTAATATGTTTTCTTGAAATAAGAGGATTTGAGTTTGAAATTGTCTTCAATATAATGATTTTCAACCTGGTATGCTCCAACTAGGTGCAAAACAATGCAGCAGTTGGCTAGATCTACCAACCAGAATGGCTCGTAGAAACCAAAGCCAGTTAGTAAGTTCCCTGGTGCACTGTTCCCGAACGCAGCATAACCGAAACAGCCACACATCAGGTAGAATGCTGTTGTAGTTGACACTGCAACCACGTTGGCCTTTTTCATCACTTGGTTTTCAGGTGGCGTTGCTTTTAGCGTATCCTTGAACAAAGACATATTAGGTGAGCAAAGATCCTTCTTTTATGTTGTCTTGTCATGGAGAAGGACACAGTGGTTGATTCAATAAAAAACCGGCAATAGGTAGCCCGTTAAGACCACTAAAGAGAAATCCTGTTCTGTTTCATTTGTATGCAAGTAATAATTGTTGGTTTCTTTACCTGAATTTCAACCAAAATTTGAGAATAAGTGTATGCGAAAGCAATATCGCCAAATGCTCTGAACATTCTCCAGGTCTTCTCAGCTGCTGATAAACCTATCCCGACCTCGACACCTGTAAGGGTCGTCCTCCCTCCTTGCCCTGCTCATACAAGAAACCTCTGTCACTACTAGCTCTCCATCACTAAAAACCATCTTGAGTTATAAAAGTGTGGTTTTTTGTTTAAGAACAGCAATTGATACTAAGATGAAAACAATGGACAAATCGATAGCATAAGCACAGTATCAAGAATTGTTTTACCAAATCACCCGATTAGAAACTAAAAATAAGAAAAACAGAATCACCTGAAACAACTTTTGCAAGGGCAAGGCCCACTCCTATAGAGGAATAGGCAAAGGACATAATAGCTGCAACAACCGAGAGCATGGATAGCTTATGGAAGTTGGGAATTTGAGACAAAAATATTTCAAGAATTCCCAGTCCAATCATATATGGATTGTGAGAGACTGCACATGGAGCTTGACGCCCTCTTGCATGGAAGCAATCTGATTTCTGGATGGCACTGAAATTACAACATCGACGAAATCTTATAGTCGCCATCGACAAAATCTGATAATAGTTAAAAACTATAAACTCATCATATTCGTGAATTATTGTTCGTATACTTACGCCATGCTTATTGATGCTGTGATGGTGTATCCGATCACCATTCCACTTAGGTTGGCATACTGAACTGTAGCACATGCCAAATACATTGCTCGACCTGATTGACTCAGACGACATGGGATTTAGATCAGCTTCAAAATAAGACTAAAACTGGCAGTCTTGTGTTATAAAAATGACGGGCTCACCTAGGTTGTTCCTGACTACTTCCTTGTACGTATAGTTGCGTTTTCCAGTAACAGGGGATCGATAGGAATCTGCAAGGAGACTAGAAGTATACAATGTAATACCGGAGAAAATTACAAGAGTAGCAACACCAGCAATCCATCCAAGCTGTGCCACTCCCCAGGCCAGTGAGAGGACTCCAGAACCTATGATTGCCGTAATTATGTGTGCACTTGCAGTCCAGAGGTTTCCTATGTGAGAAATCAGAAAAGTTGCTCTTTCAAACACGCAGCATCACAAAAAAACAAAGTGAAAACAATCAATATTTATATTAAAAAAAGTGCGGAAAAAACACACGGTTGTTTTCTTTGGTCAGGATGATCAATATCGGTGCAACCGTATATATTACTGAAGTATCAAAGTATCTACCTTGGATCGAAACTTATCTTATAGTTCTTGGAAACTCTAAATTTTCAAGAAAGTTAAGGCAGAGCAAAAAACTGGATTCTTCTTGTTTACAGCTAGTAGAGAATTATTTTGATCCTATCTATTAAGGAAAATTGACAAAAGCAATCAGCTGCATGAATATCCCAACAACAGTGAGGTGAAGTTAATTACCCCTACTTCAGAGCTTAACCGTATCAACTAAAGAAGTAAATAGAGTAACAACAATAAAAAAATCAAATGGAAAAGACCCAAATGAAAGATAGGGCAAAATCTTCAATCAGTCTCAATTTTCTTCCAATTATTACTGTCTATAACCTCAAAGTCTTCATGAAGAGAATTGAAGAAAACATGAATTTGGGGTTTTCAAGTACCTGTTCTTCTAGGCTTCCCATCATCATCTACCTCTGCATTTCCAACTTTCTGAATCTCCAAGGCGGATTCACAGCTCTCAACTTGGAAAATCTCACCTCCAAATCCCTGCATTATACACTTAGTATCCTCTCTACCCCTTTCCCCTCTGAAATTGAACTAGAAAACTTGAATCTCTGATGGTTTTTCTATGGAAATGAAACCAAGAAAGTGTCCATGCAGGTTAGATATCCCAATATTTCGGCCCTTAAAACTCAGATTTTATAGCACCCCTGCATGCACCAAACATATCAATGTAATAGCCCTCCATTGTTATCACAAAAAAAGAAGTTATTATAATGGTGATGTGATCTCTCAGCACATCTGCAATGATGAATAAAGTGAAAAAAAAAGTTGATAAAGTGATATATGATACAAAGAAATTGGGTGGAAAATGGAAATATCTAACATGAGCGGTGTTGACCCTTTTTCTGTGCTTTGGAGATAGATGTTAAATTTATTACTCAAGAGAAATTACTAGCAAAGAGGGGTTTTGATTCTTTATTTGAATAGTGGGAAGTGGAAGGTGATTAAATGTGCTTCAACTACCTCCTTTACAACTGCCAAGGTTGGAAGAAGAAACTGCAAAAATACCCCTTCTTCTCTCTCACTTCTCTGCATCTCATTCCATCATTATGGCATTCATAGTCCTCCACACTTGAAATCATACCACCAGGTCCATGCACTTGACTACACCAAATCTGTAACCATTTTTAAGCGTTACTACCATTTGTTTGTCGTAATATTTGATATGCATGTCATATTTTAAACGGTGTATTTTATATACATAAATGCTCGGATTTGATTATATGATATTCGCGAAGCGGTCAATGGACCCAGCATTGGGGTGACCGCAGGGTTTCCACCAAATATCTATTTTTTTTATTGTAAATTGTATTTATAACTCTATATCAAAGTAATGAATTATCGTTGTTTATTATTCATTAATAATTAGTAATTACTAACAACTAAGAGTCAATGATGAACCAACCTTTATTCCTTCTCGTTTTTTAGAAATTTATGCAGAAATGGGTCTTGAGGCTTCAAGTTGGATGGTCAAAATTGAGTAGCAGAGCAAAAGTGGGTGTAGTACTAAAGCAAGAATGCAATGATTTTGATTCTCATGATTGGAGAATATGTAGAGCGATGGACATGGGATCACTACAAATCTCCCTTTCACTGTTAAGTCTTCTCCTTTATTATATATAAATTTACATGTTGCGGATTCCCTCTACCAAAAGGCAAAAATTCGAGCTTTCTTATGTGAATGATAGAAAAATCAGAGAGCAGCAGCCAATGATAAGCACAACTCCATAAAAAGTTCGCCTCCCAAGAAAAGCTTTGGAAGGAGGATTTTCAACTTTGTATAACTATCGTAATTATCAGTTCATCAGTGCCTACAGCTTTTTCCCCGAGTAGCCACTTTCATGACACTTTCATTGTTGAAATTCGTTCTCCAGATCTTAGAGAGAGAGAGAGGGATGGACACTTCTAACATCTCTCTCTCTCTTCAAATCCAAAACACCAGAACTGGATAGACAGAAAATTTTCAGAATGAAAACCCATTTGTGTGGTTTTAAGTTCTGTAAAATTTTGTATGAAGATGAAAATATATTTGAGGTAGTTGATAAAATTATTTTTTGGTTTTTTGCTAACATTACCAAATTATAAAGCATTGATACTTCAAAAAGAACCGGCAAAATGGACAAGGCATGGACACGGCACAAACGCGAAACATGGGCAATAATGTATCCTGAACAAACTACAACTTCAAAGAATATAATTATAATTTCATAAAGAACAGCAAATGTTTGCAACAATTGTGAATTTGAACTTGATCTCAGGAGTATCTAAACCTAATCTCAGGAATTGTCCATGTAATTTACTCTACCAAAGAAGGCAAAGCATCTGTGGAGTTGTTCCTTCTACAATTTTCTTCTTTGCCTTCAAGTTCCTGTAACTGGCAAAACTATATCAGAAACCAGAGGAATCCTAAAACTTTGCTGGTCTGTAACAGATCAATCACTTCTAAAACGGGAGAAAGGTTAGAATACAGAAGATCAATTGCAACGAAGCTTTAAACGAGAAAAATACCTCGATCATCAACAAAAATGGGCCACAATGCCCTGGCATTTTTTCCTTATAATAGGTGTGGAATTATATGTTGAACCAGCAAATACAATATTACAAACTACTCAATATGTAAGGCACTACAATCATCTAATTTATAGCAGGAAGTCTCATGTTCCAATACTTGAAAGGCACATGTTAGGACCATCAAAATAACATTATAAAGTGCTGGTACAAAAACCAGACTAAATGATCAAAACCAAAGAGACTGATTCTAGTTTATTACAAATTGTCATCTCTCTTGATCATCAATCTCCAAGCTTGTGTAAATCCCAGTACCAGAATCGGATGCCATTTAGCAGCTGCCCCTACACAGTGATCCAAACAGAAATCCAATGCCATCAGCAGCTACTCCTACACAATGATCCCAACAAAATTATATACATAAGCCCTTCCATGCTTAAAATCAATACTCAACAAATGATGAAGAGCAAAATATGTATAAAAGGAACAATCAATGACAAAGACCTCTTAGAAGTACTAATAAAGTATAGAAAGAAAAATAACTATTGTAATACAGTATATTTTGCTACAAAAGACTGGAACCAAGATTTTGTTATATGGCAAACTATTACAAGTCTTCTTAGCATAGTTATCTGAAGAGGCTAAAGGCCCCCAAGGGGCAGCAACAAGTGGGCTGGGCCCCTTATACTGAGGCTCCAGTCTTCAGTTCATAAGTGACCTTAATTGTGTTCCTATACCTTTTCAAAAATGTAAAAGGATGAACGAAACTCCTCAGCTTTCAACATTTCTTCCTTTCGGGTAGGATACATAGAGTAAAACATATCGATATTACAACAATTATATTATACAGATTTTTGAAACAGAGGAAGTTCAAAATTCCCAACACTTCATCCATAGCTATTTGACACTTTCAGACTCCAAAATTTAGAGTGCAAAGTCATCAAGCTATCAGTGTTGGAGTTTCTGAAAATGAATAACAATATAACTGCAAGGAATGAGAAAAAACTATGTGTTGCAGAAACAAAAAACAAGAGAATAGAGGTCGGTGATTCATTCACCCCCAAGGTTAGGCGATCAAAATGGGGAAATCAGCAGTTAGGCCACATATAAACGGAATACAGCATAAATTTTTGGACCACAGGAACCATAAGCAGAGTGCTTCAACTACAAAACTAAAATAGCCACTCATAAGATTTACTGCTATGACCATAACATCTAATTTCCAGGTTAGTAAGTTTACAGTGGTTCAGTGAAGCAGCAAAAACCATAAACCATCCAGCAATACAACATTTGTTGGCCGCTTGGCATGCAATATGAGCTACAACCAGAAGTTCAATGATCTTTTACATGAACTGAACAAAAAGATTCATGACTAAGTTTTGGTCCGCCATCTATTATCCTTCATAACATCATTCTAGCAGAAGATACAGACAGCATGATAACTACACAATTTACCATGATTGATAATGATTTTGCCTTCCTTTTTGAGCTAAAATATTCCTAATCATGTGGATTTATTGCATTTTGCTGAGCCAACTAAACGTGCCCACGCTCAGTGCTCCAGTCAACGCTGAAGAAAAAAAAGAAAAGATGCGATTTGCATGAAAGGAAAAGGAATTATTTACTGCGATTTTTGGAAAGGATCTCTTGATTTTTTGACTGATGTATATGTACTTAACCACCTCCTATGTCTAGGTTCGTAGGATGTTTTTAGTATAAATTG
>NC_026150.1:16925473-16958112 GCF_000512975.1 Sesamum indicum
TGTGGGGGGGGGGGGGGGGGGGGGTCTCTCAATTCCGGGAGATATTGAATTTGATTGACAACTTCACTTTCAGATTCTTCTTTAATTTTAATTCAAAGCACATAGGAAACCTGTGGGAACAATGTGTACAATTTTCATACAAAATAACAGCAATAACTCAATAGTAAAATGACCAGTTCCAACAAAAAAGGAAAAATGAAAAAGAGAACAAGCAACTTGTATGCTTGAACCTACTTTATCTAATAAATCTAATACCAGAGCTACCAAGACGAAATCAAAGATTATAATTTGATATCAGAATCAACCAATCTACATCTCCATATGACAGTTGCAAAATCAGATAGAAAGTCACTATCTCAGTTACCAGAGATATTTCCCCTTGGACTTATTTGTACTCGAATGATGGTGGACTTGGAGCATCAAAGCTCTCCAAAACCTTTGTCTTGCTTCCATTGTTAGCACTTGTCTCCTCCTTCTTCCCACCACCAAAAAAGCCTCCAAACCACGAAGATGATGAGGAAGAAGATGAAGGTTGTGGCGATGATGATGATGATGAGGATCCAGCTCCCATACTCTCAACATTTACTGGAGCTTGTCCAGGAATTTGCCCCATTGGATACCCAGGCACACCAGGCGCGTTCGGTAGTGGCTCCTCCATAGGTGGAAAGCTCTGTGGTCCACTCATAACTTTATTTAACATAATACCAGCTCCTTCAATCAAAGCAAGTAACACACCACCAAATAGTGCTGATCGTGAAGCAGCACCTAGTCCCTGCCGCATTTGCAGAAAACCTCCAGTGGCTGCGCCAGCTATGATGGAATTCCAGGGATCCTCTTTCTGTCGGATGTATACCATTGTGCAGTCAAACGTGGAAAAGAGCCCACCCCACACTGCAAAACTACCACCAACACGAGGAGCATTCATGCGGACAGCTTGAGATCCCCCAACCAGACGCTCACCTTTAGGAGAGTTATAGATACCCTTCAAAAAATGGAAAGCTGCACCACCAACAGCGCCCATGCCAAAGGCTCCGCCGACATCATCAAGAATACGGTCAGGGCAAGGTTCTCGTGATGTTTCTGGGGTACCCATGGATCAGAACCACCAAGAAGTGGAAAAAGATGGAGAGTTTACAGTTTTTGAGGGAGAAACCTAGGCAGACAAGCTAGTTCTTCGGATCAGTCTTTCAATCGATCTTGACAGCCGCTGCAATTGAATCATATTTAAATTCTTGAATTCCAAAGACAAACGAACATCTGCAACAAACCCGTGCTGAAGAAATGGAGGGTAATAACAAAGAATTGATTCAAGAAAAAGAATACCAATATTTCACATCTAGAATCAAAATCCAGAGCCTACCGATTTGGTTTGCCGGGAAAATAGCAATTCAATATACAAAATAAGCTCAAAATCAAATTTCTCATAAATCCAAAAAATCACAGAAGACAGGAATACTACCGATACATTACGTTCCCAAAACTTCAGCAATCACATCGAGTTACATAAAATAGATATTAGGGTTTACCTCAAAACGCGGCGTTTCGTGAGCTGAGGAGGACTGGAGAAGGAAGGCCGGTGTGGTGTGCAAAAGCCGAAGAGAGTGACGAATGAAGCTAATTATAGGGCTAATGTTAACTTGGGCCGTTAGCCCAAACACTAATTGGGCCAAGACAAATAAATTTGATCCATGTATGAATTATAAATTCTCGTAAATTGTGACGAGCTTTATAAATATTCGACATAATTATAAATATTATTTTATTATTTAAAAAATTATAAATATTTTTTTATATTTCATAAATTATTTAATATTTTTATGTAGGTTTGAAATTGTCAACTTTGTGTTTTCTTTACTCTTTAAAGAAAAAAGAAATTGAAAAAAATGAAATGAGGTAGGATGACAAAAGTTTAAAAATTGTAAGAAAATATTCATTCAGTCAAAAAAAATATTTTTTTTAAAAATAAGTAAAATTATAATTCATAAACGATGGTATGTTTGTTAGTTCGCCGTAAAAAATGGATGAAAATCTAACAAAAATTAATGAATTTGGCTATTTGTTATACGAACCTTAAGATGAAGAGGTATTGATAATTTTTTAATAATAAAAAATATTTATAAATATGTGAAACTTTAAAGAAACTGATCGTAATTTAAACCATAAAAAGACATTTCCTTGTTTTTATTTCTTCCATATTCATATTTGGCTTTAGGTGTTTGTGCTTTTTGTCATGCTTCATATATGTGATTAGAATATGAAAAAAAAACCACAAATCTTTTAAGGCTCAAACCCGAAATAACTCAAGAAAAAATATGTTGAATATTATTTTACCCTCTTGATGTATTAATGGTATGAACTATATTCTATAATATAAGGTTTTATAATAAATTTGAAATTACGTGTTTGATTAACATCCCTAATTTAATATATATATATATACAGAACGATATTTTTATTTTAATATTTTATTCAAACTATATTTTGATAGATGAATAATCAATGATGTGGGTTAAAATAGCGAAGGCCCAATAGAAGTACGCCACGGCCCATTTACCACAATCAACAAGGTGGGCCCAATTACGATGGAGGTCCTTCCAGGCCTACAAGTACGCAAGTCAATGGGAAAGGCTGACACGTGCTTGCATTCCCCAAGGGGATAGTACAATTGATTCCTGATATGCATACCTCAACATTTATGCTTTTATAGTTGAGAATTAAATTTTAAAAAAATATATCTAAATACATAAAATTTAAAATAGATCATAAATTTTGGGCGAAGATTCGGACTCAACTCAATTAAGAAGCACAAAAATAGAGAAGAGAAAAAAGAATAGAAATATAGTCCTACGGCTTCAAAAATATGAACATCAAACACTTGTTTTGTGCTCAGGTTCTTCTATCATAACGAGCATCTGCATTTTTCCTTGCTGTCTCCAGTATAGTTTTGTCGGCAGTAATGAAGTAGGCTGCTATTGATGCTGCGGACAATCAAACCAAATTCACTTATATACAACTCATAATTTATAGCTTATTTAATTTATATTTTTTGCATATTTATATAAACTAACTGTCAATAAAAAAGTATGAAAAGTTTGTGTAATGTTGTTGACGTTTTTGGGGTGTATGTTTATTTTTTTTTTGGAAAAAACAAGAGTGGTTTATGTGCATAATGTTGATATTTAGTATGGGTATGTTTAATTTAAAAAAAAAAAAAAAACAGACTGATTTGTATAAATAAACCATAAATTATGGAGTATAGATGTAATTATCCCTTTCAATTATGATCTATTTTGACACAAATTCAAGATCTTGTCATAATTTTTCTTCCCAAGACAACTGTGGGGGTGGGGGTGGGGACTCAGAATTAGACATACCTCCGGATATAATGAGAGCTTGACCAGTGTAGTTCAAATTTGCTTTTGCCCAAGGAATTGTACGAACCGCAGCCAACTGCAATTTACAGGTAATATATATGAAAAAAATAATTCATAAATCATTATGAATTATAATGATAAGCAATGTATTCACATACTGTAGGAATTGCAGTGGCCACACATGCAATAAAAGCAGCTCTGAATCCAGCAACAGCACTAGCTGGAAATGGTGCAAGAACCGTAAAGTCGTGTAACTAGAGCATGAGAATAACAATATACGACTTCTTCCACTAGCTATTGTGAAACAACGGTAGCTGCATGCATACCTTGAGCACAGTTTTCAGCTGTAACAGTATCACGATTTGCAGTCAACGGTCCCATTCTTCACACTCAATTCGATAAAAAAGTTCAAAACATAAGAAAAATATCCAACCACAACAATTTACCCTTTATTTATACGTAAAGCTACAAATTCATGAGCGGTCCTAAGTATTACAAGAGCGATAATTTCTCCCTGCCTTCCCCCCTTTTCCATATTTAAATATAAATGAAATTGGAATTTATTTATTGGTTATTTACCCATAAATAAGAATAAATGAAAATTATGATAATAAAACGGGTCATCTCCCAGATCCGAATATGGGCCATAGCTATTGGACCTGCACAAACGGGCTCCAAATGTAAATGGGCTTCTTCCAGTTAAAACAAAACGACCGTGATTTTAGGATAACGGTTTGTTCCATTTCGGGGCGATTTTGATGGAAGGAATCTGGTAGATTTACCGTTACCGTAACTAGAAAACTAGTTATTTGAAGAAAATTTCAGAAGAAGTGAAATGCAGGAAAAAGGGTCAGGGGTCAGAAACTGGGAAAAATGTTTATTTGTTGGATATATTCGGAAAATAATAAATAAGTCTTTTGCCCCCCTTCCAATTGTCACTCTATTTTCTGCCACGTAGTATGAATCTCGCCTTTCCTACAACCTACCTCGATTATATACAACCAACAACATCTATGTGATTTTTTTTTTATTTTAAAAATATTAACCATTGTAAAATATAATTTTACGTGTATATAATAAATAATTTTAAAATATATTATATATAAGAATAAATATATTAATTCAACAATTATGTTAAATTTATAATTTTAAAAATTAAATAAATTAATTATTTTATCAATTATAAAAAATTGATCCACCAATGTCAAAATTATCATTTTATATCTTTAGCATATCTTTTCTTTATACTTATATAGATAAATTAATAAATATTCTTTAAATTTTGTGAAACTGATTAAATTAATTATCCATTTAAAAATAAATAAATATGGGCATATTTGGTTGAAAGTATAACTCATGTATTATATTCAAGGGATAGTTACATTACAATTTTATTAAAATTTAGTATAATCGTACATAAATTTTATGTGATTTGAAAAATAGATTGAATTTGTAAGAAAAATAAATAAAATTTTATACTAATTATCGATTGACTTATTATTTATTTATTAAATATTATATATTTTATTATGTGCATGAATATGCAAACAAACAAATATAAACACGTGTAAACATATGCATGTGTGGACTATGATTGAATAATAATACATGTCTTCTTCACTTTCAATTTATCAATTTATATTTTAAAAAAATCAATATATATAACCACAC
Source organism: Sesamum indicum (assembly GCF_000512975.1). NCBI lineage: Eukaryota > Viridiplantae > Streptophyta > Magnoliopsida > Lamiales > Pedaliaceae > Sesamum > Sesamum indicum. The sequence goes on from NC_026150.1 coordinate 16,930,519, forward strand.
AGACAAATATTATGTAAATTTTTTACTAGTTGTGTAAGAATTTTAAATTTATGGAGTTTATATAGATTTTATACTCAATAGAAAAATTATAAATTTTGAGTAGTGTTTATTTTAAATAAAAAATTAATAATAATTCAGATTATATTTAGAAGAATGATTGTAATGGAAATTATAAAAAAAAATAGTGTATATCATGAGGGGTTATTTTATAATATTTTATAATTCAGGGATGTAAACACATTTTATGTATAATTCAGGGTGCAAAGTGAATTTAACCCTAAAAAAATAGAAAATAATTAATATTTTAATTTGGGGCAAAAAAGAAAAAGAAAAAGCAAAGAAAGTGACTTGACTTACCGTATGAGCCTTGGTCAAAACCTTTAACCAATCAGTGAGTTATAAAATGAAAGAAAAAAAGAAAAAATAAAATAACAAAAAGGACAACCCTATATGAAAGCTCTCTCTCGGGAAATTGCAGAAAACACAGCGCATTCTCTCTTTTTTATTCACACTCTTTTCACTCTCTCCACATTTCATCGATCTCCGGTACGTGAAAACGCCATCGTTTCTCCTCTTGTTCTGTTTATTTATTTCTGTTTTTTGTTGCGTTATTTACATTAATTGTAATGCGAGCTCGGTGACTCTGTTTCTCTGTAGGTGCATCTTTTGATTTTTGATGCTAGTATGTGCTTGTTAATTGTTGATTTCTTTGGTGTGAATTGATTGGTTTTATTTGATTTTTTGTTTGTCTGCTATTTTTACTGGAAAATTGGTTGATGTAACAGTGCATTTATTCGAACTCATGCACTGTATTAATAGTATGCATTTACTCGTGCAGTTGCTTTCATTGTTTTTTATTCCTCGTAAATTTTTTTATGTTGAGGAGAATGCGTGTTGGTTTTCTTGGTTTTTATGTTTAGTTGATTTTTGCTATGCTTACATTTTTAGTGGATCACTGTGAAATCTGTGGTGTTTTTTCTGGCATTGTGTGTGAGATATAAACTGCGGACGTGGATTGTGTTTCCAGAGCAGATGGTGTAAATCTGTGGTTCTGGTTACTGGAGGAAAAATATTGGTTGGTGAATTTTTTTACATGGTGCTAATTTCAGCACCTTTTCCAATTTATCAAAACAACTTTGTAATATTTTGCCATCGCTTCTGTCTTATAAATTTGGTCTGTGAGCTTTGTGTCAAAGTGAAGTATCCCTGAGTTTGCTTGTTGTTCATAGATGCTGTTTGTCTTACACACTTCACAGCTCTTCTGATGTTACTTGTGCTTTGTTTCCTAACCTTGGTCTCTTCTTTCTTTCCTTTTGTTTTTTCCAACGGATGGTGAATAATTGCTGTTGACAGATGGAGCAGGTAAAGATTTTTTGCCTAACTTCTGCACTCATTTATGCTTGCAATGAATTGTGATGTTCTGTAATTTCTCGTGCAGTATGAAAAAGTTGAGAAGATTGGTGAAGGAACATATGGAGTGGTGTACAAGGGTCGTCATCGCACAACTAATGAAACTATTGCTCTGAAGAAAATCCGGCTCGAGCAGGAAGATGAGGGAGTACCGAGCACAGCTATCAGAGAGATCTCACTCTTGAAAGAGATGCAACATGGGAATATTGTAAGGTACAACAAAAATTAAAACCAACAGGCTACTTAAAAATTCCAAGAGAACCAAGATGTATCATTACAAAGAAGAGACTGTGAAAGACTGCTCAGTGCACATTTTACATGCTATTTCCAATTGATAATGGTGCCTCATCAGATGTAATTAATAATGATTACTGAATTTATATGATATTTTCGTTTCAGAAGACTTCATTAAAAATTTTCTTTGCCTTTTCATTTGCAGACAAGTCTTGTATCTAGGTCATGACCATTGAACTTTCTCTGAATATTTGGGTAACAGGTTGCAGGATGTTGTTCACAGTGAGAAGCGCTTGTATCTGGTATTTGAATATCTGGACTTGGATTTAAAGAAACATATGGAATCTTGTCCAGAATTCTCTCAGAATCCTCGTCTGGTTAAAGTGAGTGGCCTCTTTCTGCCTGGTGAAGGTTGGAAAACTTGATGCTTTTGAGATTATATTTGCATCTTAGGAGATTGTCACACATGGAGTTATGCCTTTCTAACTTATCAGCTAGAATTAATAATTCTACTACAATTGAATAGCTTTGCTAGAGTTGTTCTTGCTGCTTCAGTTAAGTTACTGCGTTTGTCATAGTTATTACTATCAACCACCCTCAATCGTGGCAGAGAGGTTGAGCGGCATTCTTCTATTGAAGACTACAATGACAAAAATTTGGAGTAAACAAATATGAAGCATGCAATTGCAAAAATGCATCTAGAGAAATATTATATATATATATATATATATATCAGAGGCCTGACGAAGATGAGTTTAGAATCCTTTGCTTGCAAAACAATGTTGTCACTGAGTCGATCTTCAATTTTGCAGACATTTTTGTACCAAATACTACGTGGAATTGCTTATTGTCATTCTCACCGTGTCCTTCACCGAGACTTGAAGCCTCAAAACTTGCTGATAGATCGACGTACTAATGCATTAAAACTTGCAGACTTTGGATTGGCCAGAGCATTTGGTATTCCTGTCAGGACATTTACACATGAGGTGAATGCTTCAGAAGTTGATGCTGTCTCTTGCAGGCTATTTTTACTTAACTTACTGACTTTCATCTCCTGCCTGACTTTGTTTCTTGTACTGAGACTAGTCTCCGATCTTATAGTATATGACAAACCTAACAATTATGCTAAAATTATCATTTCTGTTTTCCTGATATTGATGTAATCTTTTCCTAGATTCAAGTACTAGATATCCTAATCTCCCTTACCTTCGCAATCAAATAGGTCCGAAGAAATACTTATACTTGACAATCAGTAGTATTGTCATTTTAAAACCAACCCATGTAAAGAAATTTCAAGTCGGCAAATCCTTCGTTTCATTTTCCCTTCTCTCAACCATCAATATCTTTTGCAGGTTGTGACTCTATGGTACAGAGCCCCAGAAATACTACTTGGATCACGCCACTATTCTACTCCGGTGGATATATGGTCAGTTGGTTGTATATTTGCTGAGATGGTAAACCGGCGACCCTTGTTTCCTGGGGACTCTGAAATTGATGAACTCTTTAGGATATTTAGGTGATATATATGACTAAACAATAACTTCTTCCATGCAATATCAACTTTTTCATTAAAACACAATTTCATTTGCTAAAATGTGATTCATAACATTATTACCTATTCCATGTTGTGTCTTATGAAATGAAGAATCATGGGCACCCCGACTGAAGATACCTGGTCAGGAGTGACATCTCTGCCTGATTTTAAATCATCATTTCCGAAATGGCCACCCAAGGTTAACTTGCATAAGTTTTATATTTTCTGTTTCTTTGTTTTTTTCCTATGAAACATTTAGATATCGCATCTATATTTTGCAGGAGCTGGCAACTGTAGTTCCAAATCTTGATTCAGCTGGCCTTGACCTCCTTGGTGTAAGTTCATTTCCTCATGGGTATTTTAGAAGAATATTACTGTTGAAATTTGTATGATGTCTATCTAGCATTACAACTCAAAATATGTGTATTGTATTGCTCTAAATTACTCTTTTGAGCTCCTTTTGTTTTTGCCCCATATTCTTTTTGCCTTAGATGCTCCGATTGGATTGTTGGCTGGGCTGAGATTTGTCAGTTATAACCTATTGAGAGTGTTATTCTAAATCTTACTGCCTTCCTCACCTTCTTTTGCCTGGAGAACCATGTGTGCTTGACATATGATTGGCCCTTGCAAGCATTAGCTTTATTAGTAGTTGACTGGAAGACAATTTTCCACAAGCCTGACACCTTATGCATGTTTTGACCAAAGAAATGTATTGATTAAGATGATTAATTTGCTGTTTACTCTTGCAGAAAATGCTATGCTTAGATCCCAGCAAAAGAATTACAGCCAGAAGTGCTCTTGAGCATGAGTACTTTAAGGATATTGGGTTTGTCCCGTGATATGTTGTTCTCTCATCCCAGTGCAAATGTATATTGGTATGTGGCATCTCTGGGGTTCTAATTGTCAGATAAGAAACATGTGATATGTAGGTGATATTATCAATCTGTTTCTGCTTGCTTGCATGTAATTCAATTTACATCGAAGTGTTTGTGGTCTCAGCAATTTGGAATTCGCAATTGCTGTTTTTTGGCTTCTTGTGTGATTGTGTCAATTTTTTCCTTTCCCTTTTACCCATGCTGATGTAAGACATGTTTAGCTTTTGTTTCTCTTCTTCAATAGATAAATGGTGTGCCATTAGTTGTTAACATGTTAGCTCTTACATTCTTTGTGATCATGCGACTGCTCAAGAACATTGTGTCCTTGAGACTATTAGTACTTCAAGAGACCTTCATTTCTATCATCTATACATTACGTAAGTAAATCAGATGCTGTAGAATGCGTGAACACTTTACTGGTTTCATGCTGTTTGCATTCCTATAGCTTACAAGGACAGTTGGAAATATTTGAACTTAAAACTCACAAATGAGATCTAGGATGCATTTGGTTGTGTACTATTCACATGTATTGAATGTGTGCATTTATATGAGTGTGTTTTTGCCACACGCTGAATTTTCTTTTCCCTTAGCTTCTTTTGAGGAGCGGGATACATACATCATACATGGATATGGTGTGAGAGGATATGCATGGGGAAGGGGTTTTGAATAGTTTTTGTTTCAGTCTTTTTCTACTTTTTTCATTACGGAGGTGCGAGTGGATGATTAAAGGGCCTTCACTTTGCTTCTCCCCGGAGTGTGGTTAATTGGGCATTTTTATGCAAAAAATCTCAGTCTTTGACAATGCAGGGGGACCCCTAGCCCATGAAGAGTCGAATCAAGTCAAATGGATCTTGACTAGGGTTTGTTTTTTTCTGGACTCAGTGGCCTTTACTAGTCTTTATAACGATTCCTTAGATTCACATTTAGACATTACCCTATTGGAATTTCTTCAGTCCACTAGTCCATCTTATCAATCCAACCTTAGAGACCCGATGGGACTCTTCATTAGAACTGTAAATTAGTCGAATTGTGTTGAATATATTATTGTTTGAGTTTATTTGAATAACAATCGAGCTTGAAAATTTGTGGTTGACTTTATTTGATTAAATATCAAAACTAGCTTTAGTTAAATCAATATAAGTCGAGTTAGAATAGTTTGATGTTTTCAAATATATTTTATTATTTCTTTTCTAACTGAATCAAGCTCAAATCGAGCCTCAAAATTTATTAAACAAAAATTTAAGTTCAAGTTTGGTTTGTAAAATTAACGGATCGCTCTCAAACGAGTTTTTATCAATAAATTTTGAATCAAATATTAAGTAGTTTGATTATCCTTTTCAGCCCTACCTTTAATGATATAATTAATGTTGGGGTGTGTGCGTGTGAAGAACAATTAAAACACGAAGGCATGTAAATGGTCACTGGCATGCATTGAGTCAAAAGCTACTTGATTCTAAACTGTTACATTCACTTATTTGGCATCATAATCTTTATTTACTCCTTGCCCGTTGGTGAACTAACGAGCTTGTCTTGCTAGCTGAAATTGCAACAAGAAAACAACAATTAATTGGTTACAAAATGTACGTCTACACAGACATACACGCAGTTGTACACATGCACTAGGAGGAAGACCTGAAAATAACTCTCGAGCTTCTTTTTCAGGACTGCATGCTCTTGTTTTACCTCTTGGAATGTCCTCATGCACCTGCACGATAGCAATAAATTTAGATAACAGGGTGCATGTTAAATATATGGGAGTGTCGCACCAAAATTTGCACAATGGAAAAAGATTACCCCTCAAAGTTCCCAATTTTGCAGTATTCTTGAAATTGTGTGCATTCCGTTTTGAGCTTCTTGGCGCCAATGCTGCATATAGAGGGGGACGACGATCAAGTTCATTACATGCAAATATCAGAAAAGACTTGTTGCTTCATAACAGTTTGGTTAGTGAAAAAAAAGTAAGGTAATAGTTAACTTTCGTTGTGAACGAATCTTTTGTGGCCTGGCCTTGCAAAAGCCATGCATGCCCAAATTACAATTTATGTCTAAGTTTAACATTTTGACATTAGTTTCCGAAAAATGCTGTACAACAATAAAAATTCTATTTTCATGCCTAAGTAGAGAACTTGAAGCCTCGTTAAAGTTGAATACATGTATATATATATTTAGATACATATTTATATTGTATACATACAAAAAAAAAGGCATGTGATTCTTATCTAAAAACATCTAAAATCCCTGGAGGGAAGAGATTTGCTTACATTTTCTATCTCTCTCTCTCTCTCTCTCTCTCTCTCTCTCTATATATATATATATATATATATTCTCTCATTCTCTCTCTCTCTCTCTCTCTCTCTCTCTCTCTCTCTATATATATATATATATATATATATATGTGTATATATATATATATTTCTTTTTCCTTCCCACTCCCAACCTTCACAAGGGGGTGATATGCAAATAACTCTCTCTATCACCTCCCTTTTTCCCTAGTTCTATAATTTTACAAGGATTTTCAAGTCTCCTTTATTCATTCATTTCTCTCTCAGTTGAGGAAGTGGGAATATATCGGAAATTCATTGATTCTCCAGGGCACAAGTATTTGTCACTGCCACTTGTACTGCATTTTGTGATAGACTCCTGAAAATGGGCTGTCCCGGATCTTATCGATTTGGACTCAAAAGTTCCTCATAATTGCACGAGTGTCCCAAAAGTAGCACTGTCCCATTGTTCGGAAATCAAACCATTTTGGAGAATCAAGTGCCATATTATTTACCTTGAGCTGCTGCCCTTGAACTGATGCATAATATCGTCCAGTTTCTCAAAGTCAAAAGGATTTTTATCCCTGCACCGCCACATAAAAGGAATACATAAATAACGCAAAATGTGGCTAAAATTATCTAACTTTGACAATCACAAGAAAGCAACTCACAGTGTCAGTTCTATGTTTCGGATAAATCGAGCCGAGTCACTGTAATATAGCTTAACCACCTCTTCCACAAAATTAGGGTTGGCTTCATCCTCCAAATCCTCCAACTGTAGGAATTGGTCATCAAGATATCCCTAGAAGACAAGCATCAATAGATCAATCAGCAAAGACTTTGTTACATAAATGGGCAAAAAAGAACTACAATGATGGAAATTTTATGGTTTGACTGAACCGAACCAATTACATAGTAAATATGATCACTTGCAATGTGATTGATCATTCTTTTTAAACTGTACACTGATCTCATGGTAAGTGTATTCCACTTGTCATATAAATAGTTCAAGTTTTAGCCAAATCCGATCTTGATTAGAATTTTCCTTCTATTATAGGGCATTGATCAACGGAGACAGCTCTTAACTTCTAAAGGAGATTGATGATTATTGTGAAGTTTGCCCTTAACTGAGATAGGGCAGCCGCACTTCTCCAAGAACATAGTAATAATTGTTTTTTTTTCCCTTCCCCCATAGTTATTCTTTTGCTTTCGGTGCATGGAGTGAAAAACTAAAAGTTAAGTTAATCAGATAAATTTAAGAACTTGAGCGGCCCAACATTTCCTAGTTCATGAAATAAATACATGAAGTAATTAAAAATCTATGTGTAAAATGTTACTGTGTGTGGAAAATTTCAGTAAAGAGTGGATCTTTTACTATGGTGAAGAGAGATTTAACCTGATCAAAAAGGGCTTTCCTCATGCAGGCAGCCTGATGTTGCAGTTGATGTCCCTCCATTGTATGCGACCTATAAGAATGAGTAAAAAGAAAGTAAAATAAAGAAACTTGGGTTTTGGTTTTGAATATTTTTGTCTATGGGAAGCCTGAGGCTGCATATGCCATATATATAGGAGAACATAAGAATAAGACACCATCAGTAGAAAAGGTCCCCATTTCCATGTGTATATAGTATACTATTCCGTATTCTGAGTGAAATGTACTACGTAGAAATAGATAAACCCACAACGAAAATATAGGAAATGCGATGCTTATAAAAGTATTTTTAGTTTTCTTTAAAGAATTCAAAGCTAAATTACGTGTTTTTCCTGGGATAAAGGGGCCACTACAATCTTGCTTCTTATATGCAATTAATAAATTGGATTGTCTATAACCCGTCTGTGATTAATGCAACCATGATCTTTTATGCCTTATGAATTTGAAATATTAGATTTAACACATTAAATAAGTATAACTTTCACATTTAAATCGTTAATAACCAGCATAATGGTGAAGTTTAATGAAAGCTATCAAATAGATATTACAAACAGATATATAATGCACCGGGTATTTACTTTTTTGGGTTCTCATCTTCTTTAGCAATTTGGTACTCGTTGAATATTTTTCCCATGCAGAATCAATAAGAAAATTTAACTGGGATATTGACCCAAATATATCCTAAATGATATCTAAATCAATATTCTTCTTCATATACAAACCTAATGAATTTAGCCTAACAATATCTACATGGGTCTGACAGTATAAAGACAACGAAAAACTGGAAAGATGATTCTCTCCTTGGATACAAACCCAGAAACCACCATTCTCTTTAAACTGAGATTTCTGCAATACGTGTCTTCGGAATGATGGTGCTTGGCTTTCAACTTTTGTCACTTGATAATTTAAAGAATCCATTCCCTGGTCCCTCTCCTTCCTCAACGCAACATGCAGACACGCACACATGAACCAATCTCCTAGTAAAAAGTGCAAATACAGAATTGAAAAGGCAAAAGGTAATAATAGTAACTGAACTCTCAAATTTTAGTTTGTACAAACAGGATTATACAATCTAATTTTACGTTTATTTCATTAATTTTTCACCTCAGCTACATATATATTGTTATTTGAGATTGATACATCCTTAATACAATGAAAAAACGTGTTTTTAATGCTTTTGATCTCCTTCTGCAAAGTATGATATTCAACAGAGCATCTGAATTTCTCAAAATATGACTAAATTAAGTAACTGCTTCCTTATGCTTTGTGATGCAGCCAAGACTAATCCTGGAAAAGAGAAAATCTGAAAAATTAGAGGATAGCAATGGGAGGACTAAGCTCAAATGGCAGGTGACCGATTTCAATTATTTCTGTTGATTCTTGTAGGTTCTAAACTTGTCTGGAGAAAATTGGAGATAGAAAATAACCAATCATATAATGGTGGAATACTAGCGACGAAGAGATGCGGGGTCAAAGGGAATATACTTTAAAAAAAGACTAATGAAACAAAGAATAAAGACTTAAAATCGCTCATATTCATGCCCATGGTACAAGAAGTTCTTATCCTCAGAATAATTTTCTGAATTGACACTTTTTAATAATTTGAGTACCACTTTTAATTGTTTTAACTTTTTCCAGCAAATAGGTTACTTTGTGTGACACTCCCAAAGAATCAATAAAATAACGAGTCTTCTCCTTTTTTCTATGTCCTCTTTTTGTGCCACCTACTACGATTCCATACTTCCCAAACCGGATACATGAAAACGGCTATAGATATTATCCCTTGACACCCATTTCAGCAATAGAGACTGTTTAGCCCAGAAAACTTACGAGTCCATCAAGACACTGACATTTTCCAGGCAGCGCAAGAATATCTAATCCATTAATAAAAAATGATTAACCACCACTACATATTGAATGCTTGATCAATTGACTGCACCCATACATGTATATTTATATGTCGTGTATTTGCTTGTAAGTCCACCCTGTTTCTATCTTATCCTTTGGGCACGTGCCTAGTAGGTGTGTGCCCGTGCCAAGGACAGGAAATTCATGCAGTCTTTTCTGCCCTAAAGATGAGCACCAGTATACCACGTCTACTTGAGCTGTATATTCAGATTCATGCCACCATGGAAATAAAGGTGATTATCGAAGCCACTTAAAACACACACACACACACACTTCTTGCTGACTTGATGACAAGAGATGAATTTGACTTTTAAACATGTAAATATACCCTAGCCTTCTATCAAAGCAAACATGCAATGAATAGAGGATAAAATCCAAGTTTGTCCAGCCCATTAAGCTACCCAAAAGAATTTGTTTTGGCATATGCAGCATTTAGAGATTTCTGTGCAACTAATCACATACACCTATACCAGTGCACCAGATAAAACTGCCTAACAACATTTGAAACTCAAACACAGATTTCTGTAGCTTAAACAATGAAATCATGCAGTTTGGATCCATTAAGAGAGAATAAAATAATAAACTGAGGAATCCAGGAAACAAAGATGAATTGACCACAGGAGAAAAGAAGGAAAAATCTTACCAATGATTAAAAGAGAGTTGATTACCTTTAGATAAGCAGACCGCAATCGTTATCGTGGGTCTCCATCATCGTAGCAATTCCACCAGAATGTGCAAAGTGAAAGCAGAGTTAAGACAAGTTGCAACCTTTATTCCTTAGGCACCCACCTCTGGAAGAAGAGATGTTTCAGAAAGCATTAACCTAACTCGGTTTCTCTTCCATGGTTTATGCGGATGTGGGCACCAAACCATCTTTGTGGAAAAAACAAAAGCTTTCACTCCCGTTAAATGGTATAAGAATATGATTTGAATTGTTTGCTTGAAACAGACGGATTCTCTTTTATTAAGTCTCTATCTTCTGTGTTGATAAGGAACCCACGAGGACATGATAACCCTCCAATCTGTTCAGCTTCAATTCCAAACAAAAGTAAATATGCAGAGGATTCCTTTTCATCCAACCAAAACGGCTTTTCAGGCTTATGACTAGAAAAAGTTACAGATGATTTTCTTTCTCGCCATGATCCTGTTTCATCAACTCATCCCCCAACCCGCAACTTCCCACCCGATTCAGTGTACACACATACAAAACAAACTAAAATTGCATTTGGATTCACCGTCAATGGTATATACATTGAGTTTGGGCCTGTGTCTCTAAATTATGTAATGAGTTTGGGCAGGATCTTACTCTACCCATTGACACTTTTACGGCCCGAGTAGGGTTTGGATATAAAATCATTTTTTGAATTTTCATTGAATTTGGACAGTATCTTACTCTACCAATTAAGAGACCTGGATGCATACACCTAAATTTTGGGTTTGAGAGGTTAACTGAATATCAAGACCTGAACTCCGCATATGTATAAAGCCCTTTTTGGGTGGTAAACAATTGTATACCATCCATAAAAATATTGATGCATCTCTGAAATCTAGTTCATAATTACCATAAAGTTTGTCTGTCCAGTACTAGGTTCCTGTTCTAAAGTCGTGTTTCTTGTCCTAGAAGTAAGTGTTCCAAGTCTTTTAACTCCTTGTAAAGTCTAACAGATCCAAACAATTTGTTGATTTGAGACTGTATCGCAACAGTAAACCGTTCGCGCTTCTCTACCTCTTCTTCTCCCCTCTCCTCTTTCTGCTTTCTGATTTTCTTAGTTTCAGACAAATTGAACTTATTCCTGGACTGGAATTCCGATGATGTTTATCACAACTAAGCAGCATAATAATATCTTGTCAATGTCCATTGAGTGCAACCCCATCCTGATTTTCCCAAACGAGTATGAGCTATTTGCGTAATCTAATTCATAAAAAAGAAGAATGAATTACACTACAAAAAGAAAAAAAGGATAAAATCAATAACAATTACTTCACGATGAGCCAAATGAAGTCTGAGAAGTCGAAGGTTCGGAAACGGAAACGTTGTAAAGGCACCGCCAGTATTCGCCGATCCGACGGCGCCGCTGCTGGAACATTGCTTCCGTTCTGTTCAGATATTTGCTCATCGACCACCACATGGCCTGGTTTATACTGTTCAAAAAAAAAAAAAAAAAGAACTACAGTGAAATAGAATAAATAAACACAAATTGTAGAGTAAATGGAAAAAGCATCAAATGGATTATGTACATTGAGGAGATGGAGCGGGGAGCAGTGTTGGGGAGGAGACGAGAGGAGCAGCCAATGATAGAGCATAGAGTTGATAATGCTTACTGCTACGCTGTCGTTTTCCGCTGTCCGGGAATTTGGGATTTCCCAGTATGAAAACAGTGCCCGGGAAGGAGGATATGGTGTGACAAAAGTAATATATTGCCCGTTGCTAAAATTATGAAATGCATCAACTTTTATATTTTTCTAATTAAAATTTTAATAAAGTTTTATTATTATAAAAATAGCTATGCTTTCCTAAAAAAATACTTTTGGCAAAATTATATCTAAATGAGAGTTCACTCTTCATCAATATCTAATCCATTGCAAATGATGATTTTCAATAATTATTATCAGCCTCTCATATTTATAATAATGTGTATTTTCAATGACAAAATTATGATGATTATACGAAACTAAAATTAACAATAACTTGTGTAATAACATTATTGTGCCACATGTTGCATAGCAATGAGGTAAAAATTGTGTCGCATGTCACATTATTATGACGTTATTTCTGATAACGAAGCCATTGTGTACGTATTCCAATACCTATCGATTAATGATATAGACATACATGTCGGTTGATTACAAACGATGAGATTAAGAGGCTTATAAACGTCAAACCCCCCCCCCCCCAAGATGCATTTAAAAAGATATCGTGAAGCAAATACGAAATAAGATAAATAATATTTTGCACAACAAAATGTGAATCTCGTTATACATATAATCTAATACATCAATTTCGTTACATATTGTATCAGATAGTATATCCAAAAAAAAAATTGTGAAGCAGATACAAGATAAGATAAATAATATATTGCACAACAAATCGTGAATCTCGTCATACATAACATCTAATACATCAATCTCGTTATATATTGTATCAGAGAGTACATCCAAAAAAATAAATAAAAATCGTAAAGCAGATACAAAAAAAGATAAATAATATATTGCATAATAAATCGTGAATCTCGTTATACGTAATATCTAATACATCAATCTCATTACATATCGTATCAGAGAGTATATCAATACGTGGTATTTTAAATATTTGAATAAAAGCAATAAGTATGTTATAAGATATTTTTAGATAAGTGCCTTCTTTAAAATGACAAATTATGTAAAAACAGGCATCACAGCTTTTACATAATTAAATTTAATAGAATTATAGGTTTCGTATTTATTGACTAATAATATCACAGTGGCAAAAGTGAGGTTGATAAAGTGTGAACTTTTGGAATTATTAAAAATAATATCAGATTTACTAATTCATAAGTTTGAAAAAATAACATTATTATCTTAAAATGATTTATAAAATATGAAATATATTATCTCATTATATTATTTAGTTTTTCTATCCCTAAACTGTACATTGTCCCGAAAAAAATTTGAAAGATAAATATATCTATATTAATAAAAAAGAAAGGGGCTCTATACTCACAAATAATGGCTAACAACACCATCGCACCAATTTTTTGTAAAGTAAAAAATATCATTCAACTAATAAAGTAATTAACTCATTCTAATTTTTTTTGTATATTTTGCTATTATATCTAATATATTTTAAAATATAAAAAATTATTTATTATATCCACAAATAAATAGTGTGTTACGACGGCTAGTATATATATATATATATATAAAGGAAACAATTAAAAATGATGAAGAAATTAAGAAATGACGTGTTACAGGACACGGTCATTGTGTTTGGATTTATGTTTTAATTGTTTTGTTTTGTGTTTTAAAAATAGAGATAAGTAAGTGTGTGTTGAAAATATATGATATGTTTGGATTTGTGTTTTGGGGTAATTTAAAATATTTTAAAATAAGTGGTGTAGATTTGATGTTGAAAGTTGGGAGACAAAAATCACTTTTCATTGTCAAATCATATATTTTTATATATAAATATGTATATATATAAATATTTTATGTCTAATGTTGTATTTTTTGGAGATAAAAATTACTAATTATTATTAAATCACGTCTGTTTTATATTATGTATATATATAAATATATATATATATATATATTATATATAGAAAGTTAAAAAATAGAAAAATACAAAGATAAAGTGTAAAAATACAAAAAACAAATATGGATAGTATTTTATCTTGTCTCAAAAAATGCAAAAATTGAATCCAAACATAGCCGATAGATTTTCTGCTGGCAAGGAAAATAACTTTTAACAGGTATTAACCGCGCGTGTCAGTATTACCGATCTGCGCATATTCATTTCCCGCCTTTTGCTTTGTAAGTTGGAACGAGTCACCCCAAATTAGAGATCAGGGGAGGGAAAATCAATGGAAAGAGAAGCAATTTCAGAGAGTGAAAGGTTATTGATTGAGCAAATTCGGTAGCTCGCGCGGCGTGTAGGCAACTTCTTACTGGGTTTCTGTTGACTTTGATTCTTCACCTTTTTTCTTTGAAAGGAATTTACTTGAAAAGAGAAGCCGAATGGTTGATCTCTGTGTATCAGATGTTGAAAACTCTCGGACGGGAACGGCTTGTTTGGATTGGATGGTGGTGCTATATGCTGATTTTTTCTCTGTTTTATCTGGAAGGTAATTAGCTTATTGCCAAGAATGCACAACTCCACTGGTAATGTTTTATCATTTTGTTATTCATCTTCTATATTCCACCAAAACATTCAACATGTTTGGAGTTTAATTCAACAATCATCTTCTAATTTCATTCTGAGTAGGGCTTTTTGTTCTTGATAAAATTCAAGTTTGAACATAGGGCACGATTAGAAAACAGATGAGTCTTCATTCCTTCCCCTGTTCTGAATCCGATAACTTTAAGCTTTCATTCTATTGGAATTTCATGTTGATTCAGAGGCAATAGGAATATCAGTTGCTGGAAATAAAAAAAGTATGAAGGCAGCAACCAGACATCTGAACAGAAGATCTAATATAAAGATCCAATGTCATTTAACCAAAACTTCACATCTATGCCACCATCTCCCCGTACAAGTTTTTAAAGCACAAAAGATGTAGATTGTAATCACATTGTCAATAAGAGGGAAATGAAGAGAGATCACAAGTCAATTTAGTAATTTGGGTTCACTGCACATTGATTGAGTTCCTTGATTATCAGCGGTAGTTGCGGTACACTGGAGTGTACATGCAGCTCTCCGCAAAGTTGACAAGATCCTTAGGGCGGGGCAGACGTGAAGCCAGACCTGGAGAGGGCACCAATGTCATGTCTCCATAATTGGAAATTCTTAACCTCTTTGTATAACACTGCAGCACTTACCAAGTTCATATGCCTTAGCAGCTACAGTAGCTGCAATGTTGGCTGAAATCTTTCTGATATTAGTAAACGGAGGATAGATGAGTCCTTTTTCATAGTTCTCCTCTGTTGCCTGATTCGCCAATGCTTCCGCTGTAATTGGGGACACAATCAAAAGTGACATGTCTGAAATGTTGGATGTAAACACAGCCTTGAAAGAAAATTATCTCAAGGTTTTAACTCCTGACAAATCACAACTGTATAGTGGAGGCGAAATTGCAATTTACGGTCCACAACTTACATCGTTTGTGATTTTGGTCCCATTGTTTCACCTTTCAACACATTTAGTCCCATAAGTGTCAAAAAAAATTTCGTTAGATTCTTGGCGGAAGGACCACGTGCTCCATTAACTTAACCAACGTTTGATTGCAATAGTGTGGAAAATTGTAATTTACGTATCACAACTTGCACCTTTTGGGACCAAAATTGCAACTGTGGGACGTAAATTGTAAATTTCGACACTATTATAGTCAAAATGTTGGTTAAGTTAACGAAGTATTGCTCCTTCCATTAAGAATCTAACGGCAAATGTGAGTGGAACGTAAATTGCAATTTTTTTAACACTTATGGGGACTAAATGTGGTGAGAGGTGAAACATTGAGACCAAAATCATGAACAGTGTAAGTTGTGGGACGTAAATTGTAATCTTTCCGTATAGTGGACCTCATGTGTATCCACTATAGAAATGATTATAATTGTTTTGAGAACTGAATCTAAAGAATTATTGAAAAGTAATAGAGCTTCGATAACTGGATTATTTGCACATCTACTTACAGGCTGCCAAAAGCAAATCATCGTGTACACGAACTGTACCAGACATGATCAGTCCCAAACCGAACCCAGGAAAGATATATGCATTATTTGCCTGTGAAAGATGTATTGATATTAGGAATTTATGAAAAAGGAGCAGTTAGAAAGTAGTTTGTAAAGGTAGAGTAGAACCTGGCCAGGCACAAACATGTTCCCATTGTACTCGACAGGTTGGAATGGGCTTCCACTTGCAAAGATTGCTCGTCCCTGCAACAACAATTCCAGAAATTCTTCGATGAACAATTGAAAGAGTAGTTCAGCGAGAAAAAGGAAAATTATCAAATGATAACGATAAGAGAATCAAGCCTAAGAATTAGAAGGTAAAGAAAAACATATACCTCGCTCCATGTATAAGCTTCTTCAGCAGTACACTCTGATTGTGAGGTTGGGTTTGACAAAGCAAGAATGAGAGGTTTCTGAAACATCAGGATGATTTTATTAGAATCTTGAGCATGAATGAGTCATTGTACATGCTGCTTGGGTGAGTAGAGATGACCTGGTTTATGGATGCCATGGCCTCTACGACTTCTTTTGTAAATGTCCTTCCGACACCAGAGGTCCCTATTAGAACTGTTGGCTTTATTTCCTAATGTTGGTTGGAATTTTTTGTTATCAAGCAATTTGCATCAAGATTTTCTCAATCATATGAACATCAGCTCAATAGCACATGAATTTCCTTTACCTTAACTGCATCCAGCAATTCCTTCACCTGTTCATGTTCATGAGCCCAAGGCACTTTGAAATGCTGAAGAGACTCTTTACGAGAGCACACAATCAGCCCCTATTATGAAATTACAAGAGCAAATCATGATCCTGAATAAGACTAGGTATAATAGGAAAATTCACTGAATGCTGCCTATAAGAAAACAAACCTATACCTTAGAGTCCACAAGCCAAATTTTCTTCCTTGTCTGTTCCAAAGGCACATTTGTCTACAAATGCAAGAGTGAAAAGTTAATGAAGAAGCTTTAGCAAGCAAACCAATAGAGAATTGATGGTAAAACGAGCACTACCTCTTTGGATATCTGAAGAGCAATAAGTTCAGCTATACCGGTCCCAGCCTTGAAGAACCCAAAAAGTAGAAGTAAGTTCAGAGAAGAAGCCCAAACAAGAATGCGCAGAAATATAGATCCAGGCTAACCTCTCCAGCACCCAGGAATAAGAAAGTGTGATCTGCTAAAGTTCCCCCCATTAGCTTCAAAGCTGAAACAAGCCCAGCAAGAACGACAGAAGCTGTACCCTGAGATAAGAGAAATGTTTATGGAAGTTCTTTCTGAAAAGGGAATAATGTTTTACCACATAACACTCTCAGTCTTCAGACCATTTTTACCTGGATATCATCATTGAACACGAGATGAGTTGTCCGGTATTTGGCAAGTAGATCAAAGGCGTTGTGGTTGGCAAAATCTTCAAACTGGGAAAACATGGGAGTTTTAGGTTGAAGAATTGAATATGGTAAAACCATGATTGTGCTCGCTATATACCTGTACAAGGACCTTCTCGCCATAGTTTTGTTTAACTGCAGACATGAACTCTTCTAGAAGCTCAGCGTATTCCTATAAGTCAAACTGGAAGATTAAAGGCACCTCAAACACGAAGAGGAAAGATCACTTCCAGATATGTGTAATTTTAGTGCTTGTTTTCGAACCGAAGAAAAAGGAAATGAGTGAGACCTGCCCAGTTGCTCTGTTCTGTTTCAGACCAATGTAAAACTCATCCTCCAGCAGCTTCTTGTTATTCGTGCCAACATCAATGGTTATAGGCAGGCACTGTTAGAGGCACAAACAGAGAGTTAAAGGTCCATTAGGATTACAGTCATACAGAGAGAAAACCAAGTCATAGATATGCTTACAGCTGAAGGACGAACTCCTCCAAGAGCTGTATATAGAGAGAGTTTTCCTACTGGAATCCCCATTCCCTGCATAAGTTTCAAGAATCTTGGTGATCTATGTAGAGAGAGAGAACTAGTTCAGGGTTTCTACAAGAATGTATGACAAAGATGTATTTCACATGAAGGAAACAATATTATATACCTGGCAGCCAAGATCTCCAAGCCCTAAAATACGCTCACCATCGGTTACCACAATAACTTGAATAGATTTTTCAGGCCAGTTTTTCAACACTTCAAGAATCTTTCCCCTGGAAAAAATTAAGATCGTTTAGCATCACATAAGGTATTTAGTACGCTGAGATGTCTGAAAATGCTACCATACTTCTCTTTTAAGCTGATATAAAGTCCCTGAGGACGCTTGAAAATGCTACCATACTTCTGGCAGGCCTCACCAACAGTCGGAGTATAGACTACTGGAAGAAGTTCCTCAACATTATCCATGAGAAGCTTGTAAAACAGCTTCTCATTTCGCTCCTGCATGTTAAACAAAATTATCATAAACTACATAGTAGGACTTAAAGGTATCAACACCCACCACAAAGGTTATCCTAGTGGATCTGGAATTATCTCATTCGTGAAATAGAACACCCTCCAATACTGAATATAAGCAAAATTCTTCAAAACAAGATTGTTTCCTTTTCTTTTTCCCTAGAAATCCGTATCCAGTAAGCAGCCTGGTTAGTTGTACTTTACCTGGAGATCCATCATGGCTATATATCTGTGCAATGGCACTTCATACTGACGCAGATTGTGCATCAACCGCTTCTCCTGATAGCCAACAAAGGGAGATTGTAACAAGCAGCTCATACAGTGTCATAGGTTTTAAAGTTTCTAACTAAGTACAAGGTCCATATAGTAATTAACCTGGAGCTCTTGAGAAAGAACTACTGGGGGTAGAAGGCCCGTCAAGTAGTGGGCATCTCTTTCTTTCTCAGTGAAAGCAAGTCCTTTGTTGTGCCGTGGATCACGCAACAAGCTATACCCGCTGGACTCAAACCAAAGGATTATAAAATTATAAACAGCATATTACTTGGAAATTTAAGCTCTCAAGTTTGCAGATCATTCCTGAGCATAAGTACTCTGAACTATGCCTTGCAATGAGCAGAATCATTATAAATTCATGACTGTCTCAAAATCGGTATAGTATTCAGTATCATGATAATTATTAAGAGATAATGAGGACAAAAGCCAAATAGTCTCACAAACAAGATTAAATATAACATGATTTACATTCATATGCTGCAAAAGCTGATTCATGCAAAGGATTCAAGATAGTATTATTTTACCAAATTTGAGAAATGAAGAAATCCAAATCACCAATTCCTCAGAATTTCCAGCTAAATCAAATGATTCAGAAATTATGCATCACTTAGACCAGTATCGCCACATTACTCAGATTAACATCAAGAAAACCTCTAGATCAGAAAATTCAACATTCTCCATTGTGCACTTGAAATTTCTAAGTAATTGAGTATTAGAAACTTTTGAAGTCACCTAGCAACAGAAACAGTCCAAGGGGTGATAGGCTGATCCTGAGAAGCTCTATCCTCACCGTAAACATCCTCAACGCCACCACCAATTCCAGTTTTATCCTTTAAGTCAAGAACTGATTCACCGCTCAACTCCTTGAATGTACTCTCCATCGATGCTCTTTATCTTCGTCTATCCGTGTTTCGTTTAGTTCCAAAAACCTCCAAATTCTCGTCTATGCTGATGAATCAAACTGAAAACAGGAAAAATAAGAACAATGGCAACAGCCTAGAAATCCAAAACTCCCAAAAAAATAACTCTCTTGCTTTCTTTTACTTTTCCTTTAGATCACTCAAAACAACACGGAATAGAACAGTACAAGACCACCCTACAAATCAATCAAACTCTCTTTATTTATTTATTTTCCTTCTGATTCTGCCTTAGTTCTTTTCGGTCTTTATCACAAATCTTTGAGTGAACTTTTCTTGAAAAAGATGAGACCGAGAGGGGTATGAAGTGTACCCGAATATTGGCCTGTTTGGAAGGAGCATAATGAAACTAAGAGTAGAGAAAGGCAATGTATATATGGAGTACGTAGCACTATTGTTTGTCCGTGCATGTAGAGAGAGAGAGAGGAGGAGAGAGAGAAACGCCATATTGGTAGTTGGAGGTTACCAAATGTGGACCTTGAATCTTTCTTACTTCTTGCACTCTGCCTTCTTCTTCTCATCGCTCTGTCTTCTTTGTACTTTCAGTTAGTGACGTGTGCATGACTTTTTATTTTCATTATGCCAAAATTATATTTTTGATCATGTAATTTTAGGTCGTTAGTATTTTTAGTTTTGTAATTTACTCTACCTATATATTTAATTCTTTTTTTTAATGAACTTAGTCTTGAGCCTCTCACATTTGGTACAAATTTAGTCGCATTGACAATTTAGGTTCCCTTCACATTATAATAGATTTTATTTTTAATATTATAACTATGAGTCATGAGAACCAAAATTATCAATACACGACTAAATTTGCTAAATAAGGATCAAATGTGAGATGTGAGATGTTCATGATTAAATTCGTAAAAAAAAAGATTAAATATATAAATTACAGGATAAAAAATTCTAATAACCTAAAGTTACAAAACAAAAAATGTAAATTTACCTTTCATTCTTTTAAACTTGCTGCAGCTAAATGAAAATATTAATAAATGCGTAATAAATTCTTCTCGTTTATATTCTTTATTTAATATACATAACGGTACCATTCTTCTGTGGAAAAAACAAAAAGAAAAAAAGAAAAAACTCCAGTATTAAGTGTATGGTATTTTGTTTAGGTGTAACTCACCATTATTGTTGAATGTTTATTGTACTACGTTATTTTTGTTATGGCATGAAATAATTACTCGTAACGGAGGCCTTCTCACTAAGTTCAAGAAAAAATAATGCAAAAAAAAAAAAAAAAACTCGTTATTGTTGTCACTTTTTTCAATTATTTCAACAAAAAAAAATTATATTTCAATTATGTTACATCTTTTGCATCATTTAATATATATGTATGTGTAGTTTTTTTAAATAAAGCATTTGATATTATTTTTATACAGTCAACATATATCTAATATAATAAAAGACGTATGATTTAAAATAAAAAATTCAATTTGTCATTTTTCCCGTTTTTTTCTTGTTAAGTATTGAGTCAATGTGAATTTTGATGCCCAGAGATCTTTTTCGCCCATTGGGCTGCTACTTCCCTGATCGGTTTGGAGAGCTGCCATTCACTCTATTTATTGGGAGTGGGTTGTGCCTGAAAATGGATCAATTTACTGTAAAAGTTGGTGTAGAAAAGTTTATAATTTTTTTGTTTAAATGAACTTAGTTTAAGTTGTTCAAAATATAGATTACAAACACTTATTTAATTTATTTTTAAGTAAAAAGTTAATAAGCCAGACATGTTTAAGGTTAAAAGTTCTATTAGCAAATACGAGATTATATGAAATATCAACGTAATCATCGAATTATAGATTTTTATTGGAAAAGAAAATAGGCTAAGGTTCTATTAGCACATATGAGATTATAAGTTTGAATAATTCTAAATATATGATTTTTTATTTGGATTTATTATAATTTATGATTTTATTATTTTTGTATTTTAATTGTTTTTGAAGGTCATATTAAATTTGTTTTTTTTTAAATATAACAATATATTTAAAGTAAAAAATATATTATTACAATATTTAGTATACAGTAGAATAATATTTTTAAGTCAGTCTACTGCTTCATGTTGAAAAAAAAACAACATACACATATTGAATTATTGAATATGAGATATTAATGTAAGGAGTCCTGTTAAGAGAAAAAGCGCACATGAGTAGATCTTTCAATCTTTACGAGACCACCACTTTCCTTCGTAACACTAACATACCTATTCCGGCAGACACCCCATTGTTTCCGGCTGGTGGCTACCCTTTTGATCACTCTCTCCCGCCGTACTACTCGCATACACTCCCTCAAATAATTTGACGGAATTGAGGCTTTCAGCGGCAGATGGACCTCCGGCCGAGGCAGAGGCAAACCTTTACTGGGTTCACGATAACCGAGGTCTCCTTTCCAGTATTTTTCTATATTTTTTTGTGCTAATATATTCAACCGCATCTTCCTATGATTTAATGTCTACTCATTTCTAGGGTTCATTTTAATCTTTAAGCCTTTGTTTTTTGTGGGTTTGTGATGGATTACATTACGCGACACTTAATTTTAAATGGATAGTTGCGGTGCGATACGTATATGGGTAAGTGAAGAGAGCCAAGTTTCGAGTCCGCAGTGAGATGTTTACCACCTCGGCTATGAATTAGCTGAAAAGTCCTTGAATTGTGGTGATGTTTCTTAATGTCTATGGATGAGTAGAAGAAATTGACGAGAAATATGGTATTTGTTCTGTATCGAGGTTTTATCTTATACTTTTCCAGTTTAAATGGATGGTTAATAAATTGGTTTTATCATAATTGAATACCTGATTAGTACTTGTTGTTGGTGAACAGTGAATGATTGTGGATCAGACTTAAGTAGGCAAGGAATACAGCTCTTATTGAGTTGTATATATCCATTTCTCCTAGGCAGGGAGAAGGATGTGGTACATGATAATGTAGGCACCAATTGCCTATAGGTTAATTAGTTGATTATAGCTACTTGTAAAATTTGAATCAGCTTGTAGTCTCAATGCTTTATATCAAATTTCACAGAGAAAATTGTCAATTGTGACTTACTGTTTTTAAGACAATTAATACTTAAATGGCTTCAAACCGTGCCACGGTGTTGTTGAAAACATTGGCTAGCTAAATTGTACGATAAATTATGCATTGCTTGAAGAACTCGGACGTTCTAATGAGAAACATGTTTTGTGCCATTGGAGAAATCAGGTTCAAAGAATGGAGCATTTACTTAATGAATTTAAAGAAAAATCTCTGGAGGATGAGTTCTGCAAGAAATTGGCAAGAGTTTTCAAGTGAGTTTTTATCTCTTAAGTGCTTCCTTAGAGCCTGCAAACTTTAGAAGATATGTTGGGTGTAATTTCAATGTTTTGGCATATTTGCAGTCGCTCCAGTGGTCGAGCCGGAAAACCTGTTGTAAAGTGGACTGAGGTTTTATCTTCTGCTTTTTCTTTGAACTGCTACATCATAAGTTGATTGAGTACTTCTGAATGAATCTTTGAGACACATAGTACTCTTTGTATTTTAGATTCAAAGTTGGTTTGAGAAGAATCAACAAGAAGGCCTCTTTAAAGAGACTTCAGTTGATGCAGCCAAGAAGTCACCTGTTGCCCCTGAAGCTCCAACTCAGAGTAAAGCAACTGGAAATCCACGAATGCCTGAGGGTGTGCATGTTAGCTGGTCTATTTTATGTGATGTTGTATGTCATGGGTTCATGTGCTTGTATTCATACTTGAAGCTAGCTTCCTTAACAGATTGCATCATCATTTACTGATATATCTCTACTTGGAAATATCTTTCTCTATTTTATAATTGAAGGCATACGATTCTCTTCTATGCAAGGCACCTGAACTTCTCCACTGTTTTTCATTTGAGACATGGTAATATCGAGCAAATTCTGTGGTGTTATAATTTACTGCTTTCGACTGTTGACTTTTTAATTTTAGAAGCACAACACCTTTTGCGAACTGTTTGCTAAACCATTTATAAACTTTCTAAACAACTTTTACTTTTTTTCAAGTATAAGATTTGTTTTCCAATGATTGATTTGAACCTTGGGAAGTTCCTTCACTTCTGGTGGGTAGAGTACAATAGAAAAGTCATAATCATGACTAACATTTTTCTGATGACAGGCGAGAAGGGTGAAGATCTATCCAGGTTGGAATTTGAAGCGAGATCATCGAAGGATGGTGCATGGTAAGCCTAAGTTTAGCATTTCATTGACGTCTTTGTTCTTTCTACCTTTGAATTTAACTTAACATATGCGGCCCAGGAGTTATCTCAGAACAAAAAATGAATGATCTAGGACTGTAAGTTCTAAAATATTTGGAACTTCCCTCTCCTTTTGCTGAATAACAATTCAACAATCATGGTTCTGTAGAATCTTACTAGTGTAAAATGTTAGTCGTTAAACAAAGAGTTAGGACTGGAGTTCATGAATACAACAGCAACTGAGTGATGAAAAAGAAAGTAACAACATGGTCTTCTGCTGATTGCTTCCATGTAATTGTAAATTATTAATATGCTTATGTGCTAATTTGATTCTTATAATGTTTTTACAGGTATGATGTTGATACATTTCTTTCCCATAGATTTCTCAGTACTGGTGAAATTGTGAGTACTTATATTTTGTTCCTACAGTTTATGATGTAGATATTTCTTCAGATTTATTCATTTGCAATGCTTTAGGTTAATGAAGTAAGTTCTTCAACTAATTATTGAGTCAATGCAAATCATGGTCATGCTCTAATTAATTTAGTAATGATCTGCTAACATTTAAGGACTACAGTTAAAATTGCCGTGTTTATGCATCAATGTGTGACAGATTTAGTACATGGCAGGAAGTTCGTGTAAGATATGTGGGGTTTGGAGCAGAGGAGGATGAATGGGTGAACATAAGGGATTCTGTGAGGGAACGATCTGTTGCTTTGGAGCATTCAGAATGTCGGAAAGTGAAGGTTGGAGATCTAGTAGTTTGCTTCCAGGTATTTTTTCTTCATTAAAATTATAAAATTTGTTAAGCAGAAACTACAAAATCAATCTATGATTGATAAACCAATTCCGTCAAAGGAATGCAAAAATGACTACAAGTGATATAAAATCCATGTGCTCATATGCAGACACTCCATATCTTGCCTCAGTCCCAGTTACTAGTGAATAATTAAAGCTTGACGACGAAGTCATGATAAACTTCGAGAAGTACTGCAACAGAATCCTTAATGTATATTCTTTGACGCAGGAGAGACAAGATCAAGCAAGATACTATGATGCTCATGTTATAGAGATCCAAAGGAGATGGCATGACATAAGAGGTTGCAGATGTCTTTTCTTGATTAGATATGACCATGATAACACAGAGGTGAATGCTTATCCTGTTTTGGATGATAGTTGACTCAAACTTTTGTCTCTGTTTTATATGCTGCAACTTTAATTGTGATAGGAGAAAGTGCGTTTGAGGAGACTATGCTGCCGGCCTAACATAATAGCAAAGTTTGGGGAAAATTAACTGATGTAAGATGTTCTCCTGATCCAGCGGTTAGAGCCTTGGACTGCTGCTTAAACGGGTTCAATATAATTCCCTTCTTATTTTCTTTATAGCCGTTTGATGATGTGATGGTAGATAGAAAGCTATACTTTGTAGTGAGAACTGCCACATGTGTAGAATTTGCATCTGATAGCATCCTATGCTTATAGTCTTCACGTTAATTAGTATTTGCTATACATCCTATGATTGTATTACTATTACATATAGTGACCATCAGAAGTTGCATTGCATGGAATTAACCAACTAGCGGGCTGCAGTTTACTGAAACTCTTTTACTATTGTTTTCTGAAGCTAATGTGTTTATATTGAATTTTGTGAGCTGTTCCGTAGTCTAAGCAGAATTTTTAAAACAAGTTTTTCCCTTTTCAATTGTCATCCTAAATGAGAAATATATATATATATATATATATTTTATTTTGTGATCTATCTATAATTTTCCGAGGAAATTTGCAAGATTTGTGTTTCATCAATTGCATGCATCGTGTTGTTGCTAATATGTGCTACACTCTCGCGAACTAATTTAAGTTATAGGACAAGTTTTAGAACTTAAAACAGAAGATTAGCGATGCTCTTACATGCATAGATTATTTGTTAGGTGAACTCAGATGTATGGTTCAAGGCCTCCCACACCTGACCTATTCATGTTAGGCATATTTGCATAATCAACTGGACGACCTAAAGGCTGGAACTCAAGTACTCTCTTGTTCAAGTATATATATAATTAAATTTTTTTAAGTATAGAGGATCATATTTATTTACTTATTAAGCATATTAAAGATTTTCTATGAAATATAGGATAGAAATTGATTTTGCTTTTAATTTTATGATATAAAAGAAGAGAGAAGAAATGCTATTAGGGTTGCATGGATGGATGCTTTTCTTTCTCCTTTTTCTTCTTCTCTATGTGGAATATAAGAGGAAAGTTCTGGACGGATGAGAATTCTTCCTTTACCACAAATCAAGTTTTCTACCAAAAAAGGTGATATCATAATTCAGCCTAATTTAGTGGAGTATTATGATAATATTTAGATTCAGATTGGTATTTTTAAATCTGAACTAATTATATAACAAGACAGAATCAGGTACTTGTTTAGTTCAACATCGTTTTCTTACTCCGTCAATATTGATAAGAGGTGTATTATCTTCCATTTCACATGAAAATTTATACTTGGTTGCACGTAAAATAGTCCAAAAATCAAGGATATTTATTTAGAGTTTTCCTACAAAATTGACACATGAATAATAAAATTCAAATATTTTGTTATTTGTCACATCTATGAGAAGATGAGTTGAAAAAATGTGCAACTCAATTACTCGCATTGAATTGCTTTATTGAATTTTAATTTCACCAACTCAAAATGCACTTATCAGTTCCAATTTACAACGTTAATAAATGACGACATGTAAGTTTAATTTAATAGCTAATGGTGTAAAATTTTATTTTTCAAGTTTGTAATATGTTATTTACTAAATAATTAAATCCACCCTTTCTCGACCTTTCAACCTCCTATCCACCCCTTTTTTTTTTATAATAAATTCAATTTGTTTGTTATTTGATATATATTTAAACATTAATATTGAAAAAATATGTTCCTAGTTTCAATTTAGAAATACAGTCCAAGGAAACAAAAAACAGATACTTTTCTTCAATTTAATAAATTAAGCTATATATGAATATTCGATCAATTCATCACTATAGTTAAGTATAATAAAATAAATTATAATAAATTTATATAGATTGAATTTGTTTGTTAACTCAGTCGCACACACTGTAAATAGATTTTAAACCCGACATCGAAATATTAAACTCCAAATCATTTGATTTAAATAGCCATATATAGTGGGAATCTGAATTCAGATTTATGTAATTTGAGCTGTAACCATTAAGTTAAGATACTGCTGTTCTATTTTACCTAAAAGAAAAAGAAAAAGAAAAAATTGGAAGAAAAATCAATTTTGCTGCTATCAGAACCAATCGTCTACTGACACGCCACACTTTTGCGCTACTCAACTACAAAATCGCCCGTATAAGATAAATTTTCAAATTTCTTTCTTTTTTTGATAGTACAATACGAAAAGCCAGCTCTCTGGTACTAGGTATTTCTTTCTTTCTCTCACACTAGTTTTTAACCTTTTGGACCCACTGGATTTTCATTTCCCCCCAATTATCAGCCCTAATTTCCTGCCCTTCTATCTACTTCAAACCCTGTATTCAATCCTTTGATCCCGGATTTTGGTATCCACTCTTTCTTCCTTTGTGTTACTAAATTTCAACCGTGCCGCCGCGATCTGGTAGTTGATGAAGTAAAAAGCGGGGCGGTTTACGGCGGAGTTGATGGACGGACATCGCTATGCCTCAACTGCGTTTCCGATGTGACCGACGGAAGCTGAATAGGGAAGAACTAGGAACTGAGAAGGCAACTGTACGAATTGCAAGGAAACGAACCGCAGGGGTGAGCAGTACTTTACAGCAGG
>NC_026150.1:16958123-17029440 GCF_000512975.1 Sesamum indicum
GGTGGTTTGTGATGGTGGTGGTGAGACTGTAGGAAGAAGTGCTGTTGCTGCTTTAGGGTGAAACAACTTTATTGAAGAAGGCTGGGTATTATAGCAGAGTAGGGTAGTGTAAAAGCAGAGGTGGCAGAGAAGATGGATGAGTACGATAGTGGTGGGCGCGGCAGCGATAAGGGTTTGGGAGCTGAGGATGAGGGGAGTACTGCTCCCCTTCCTGAAAGGGTTAGTTATATGTATACACATATATCTAATGTGGATTTTTTGTGGAATTTGATTGTGTTTCATTTTGTTTATGTTATAATTTTGATTTTCTTTCTCTTTCTTCTCATTGTACGGAGGGGGGGTTGGGTTGTTAGAATTAGGTGTTTATGTTTGGGTAGAGAAGGTTGTGCCATTTTAGAGATGGACCAGGTGGTGGAATCAAATTCTAATATTTGACTTTTAGGTACTTTGTTATGATATTTGCTCAAAAATTAATCCGAGTTTGATTGTTTCTTTGAAATTTTAATTTTATACATGATTGTTATTTCCTGAAAAGCAATATCTTTTTTTTTATTTTTTTTATTTTCTACACTTATTTTTTAGGGCGTGGAACAATTTATTAAGGGTAAAGGTTATGCATTGTTAATGGCATGCGGTCGGTCTCTGTGCGACATACTGTTAAGTTGTCTTTTGAGGGATTTTATTAATACCTACTGTTTGAGGATTGTAGAGGAAGCTGTAGATGCTTCACTGTAAATGCAGTATTAGGTAGTTCGATGTTTTTTTGGCATTTATTGTGCATTTCCAGCTCATTGCATTTATGATATTCTGTGTTACATTGGGTTATTTAGGGAAGGTTCAAGTTCTTATGGGTTGTTGATGAGAAATTCTTCATTTGGCTTGCTAGTCCAGACATATGGTGTGGAAAAGCATACACAAAAACCCGGTTCTGTATAAGGAAGTCACATCTTACTCATATTTGTGTTTCATTTTATTCTAGGCCGTGCTTAAACTTTGGTTCTGAAAGTATCTGACTGAGATTTGATGGCAGCGTACTCTGTTCTATGAAATTTGAGCATTGTATTAATTAGTATTTGATTTATCTGCAACAGGTCCAGGTTGGAGGTTCTCCTGCTTATCGAATTGAGAGGAAACTGGGGAAAGGAGGATTTGGGCAAGTGTATGTAGGTCGTCGAATAAACCCTCCAAATCCAAATGAACGGAATGGTCCAGGAGCTGTAGAGGTATAACATTCATCTGTTTATGATATGTGCAGCAGGGAGTTAGGCGTACCCATGGGGATATAACCTTCTTTATTTCTTTAGGTTGCATTGAAGTTTGAGCATAGGAGCAGCAAAGGCTGTAACTATGGACCACCTTATGAATGGCAAGTGTACAAGTGAGTGCATTTTCTTTTCACTAGTTTGTTAACATCCTAGATGCTGCTTCTGTCAAAAGATAATGAACTAAAATATTTCTTGTGTGTTTTTGTAGCGCTCTCGGTGGCAGTCATGGTATACCTCGTGTGCATTTCAAGGGACGGCAAAGTGACTATTATATTATGGTACATGATCTCTGTAGCAAACCACTTGTTCAGCACTGTTTGCATATGCTTGTTTTTGCTATGCGCAGCTAACTCTACAATCTTTCAGGTGATGGATATGCTTGGTCCTAGTTTGTGGGATGTCTGGAACAACAATTCCCACACGTTAGTCTCATTTTCTCAAGAAGTTGAATTTACATTCTTAATCCTCATTTCTTGTATAACATCTTGCTTCTAATATCCTAGCATCATTTTTGCAGAATGTCCATAGAAATGGTGGCGTGTATTGCTATTGAAGCCATCTCCATTTTAGAGAAGTTGCACTCTAGAGGGTAATTCTTTAAAAAGTACCTTTTCTGCAATGATTGCTAATTTTGGACATTAAGCACGGATTATACTTGATTTTAGTAGTAATGCTATGACACAAAGAAGTTAAAGTGAAGCTTATAAAAGAAGTTTGTACACCTATGCGTTCACTCTTGTTATTACTGTTGTTGTTGCTGCTGCTACTACTACTATTACTACTATTAGATTTACACAGTTTTGCATTGTACTACTGGTAGTATGGACTATGGAGAGTGATTTGCTCTTATAATGACCAGGCATCTCTGATAAATCCTTTTCCATCTGTTTCTTCTTCTTCTACTTTATGGTTTTGACTTTGGAGCAAGGTGGGACTTGTTTGGTTAAAGGAAATGCGGAAGGATTGGTTTCAGTGTTGGGGCTTTGATTGGCCCATGAGTCGAGGATTCCAATCAAAGATTGGAATGCTTTCTGATTATGGGTTGTTGCTTGGACAGTTAGGTGGAAAATCTTTATCTGATCAAGGGAAATCCTAACTGATTTTCTTCTCCTCATTCTGACTGGTTGAATAATCTTTTCTATGTCAGTTTTGTATTATATGTAGGTAGAACTTTAGAAGTGAGTTCACCTTTACTGCTTTTCCAAAGAACCTTATGCATAACATGTTGCTGCCATTTTACTGTGTTTTGAAGATATGCTATGCAATTAGTTGATTGCTGCGAGTTCTGCAGATATGTGCATGGGGATGTAAAGCCGGAGAATTTTTTGCTTGGTCCACCTGGAACACCTGATGAGAAAAAACTTTTTCTGGTTGATCTTGGATTGGGTAACATACTTGTCATGCTGTAGATGATTTATGTAGAAAAAATTCTCACAATGTAAAATATCACAGTGTGAACCTTATCATTTTTTCTACTTTTTCAATGCAGCCACCCGGTGGCGTGACACTTCTACGGGCCTTCATGTTGATTATGATCAACGACCAGACGTGTTCCGGTAAATATGATTCTCTACTTTTTGTTGCTGCCTGTATTTGTTGGCATTATATTCTGTTTCAACTCACTGTTCTTACAAAGTGAGAATATTGGTGTTGCAGAGGAACTGTCCGCTATGCCAGTGTACATGCTCATCTTGGAAGAACGGGTAGTCGTAGGGATGATTTGGAGTCCCTTGCTTATACTCTCATTTTTCTTCTCCGAGGCCGGCTTCCTTGGCAAGGGTACCAGGTTAGCAATTGTGGGTCTGAAATGCACACTCTATTTATGAAGAATCCTGTTTGATGCTTGTCTGATGATTTATTAGGGTGAGAATAAAGGCTTCCTTGTGTGCAAAAAGAAGATGGCAACTTCTCCAGAAACTCTTTGTTGCTTCTGTCCTGCACCTTTCAGACAGTTTGTCGAGTATGTTGTTAATTTGAAGTTTGATGAGGAGCCTAATTATGCAAAATATATATCTCTCTTTGATGGAATAGTTGGTCCAAATCCAGATATCAGGCCAATTAATACTGAAGGTGCTCAGAAGGTATTTCTTGAATTCCCCAATGCCTGTGTTAGGTTTTCTTGTTGGCTTTGAACTTTATGGATTTGGTTTTCCTCTTACGAGACTTTTGTTTTTTTCCGCATTGTGAAGCTTATATATCAAGTAGGACATAAGAGGGGACGGCTTATGATGGACGATGATGATGATGAGCAACCAACGAAAAAGATTCGCATGGGGATGCCTGCAACACAGTGGATTAGTGTGTATAATGCTCGTAGGCCAATGAAACAAAGGTATCATGATTTAACTCTTTAAATTTCTTAAAGGTTTTTTCAGGAACTATAGACTTCAACCCATATTTGATCTGGTAGATATCACTACAATGTTGCGGATGTGAGACTTCCTCAGCATATTGAGAAAGGAAATGATGATGGCTTATTCATCAGTTGTGTGGCATCTTGTTCAAACCTGTGGGCCCTAATTATGGATGCAGGGACTGGCTTTAGTGATCAAGTTTATGAACTGTCACCTTATTTCCTTCACAAGGTCTAATATTTTTCTGTGCTACCATCCCTTTAGCTGCTAGTATTTTATTTGGTTTAAGTTGTCTACAAAGGTGAAGTTATTACTTTCATTTTATTGACTGTAGGAATGGATTATGGAACAATGGGAGAAGAACTATTACATCAGTGCAATAGCAGGGGCTAACAATGGGAGCTCATTAGTAGTCATGTCTAAGGGTTAGCTTCTCAGTTCAATACGTGACAATATTTTTTATGGCATTTGTGATTCAGCTGATGAATACCTTAAAATTACAGGTACTCAATATCTGCAGCAGTCTTATAAAGTTAGTGAATCTTTTCCATTTAAGTGGATCAACAAGAAATGGAGAGAGGGGTTCTATGTTACAGCTATGGCTACTGCAGGAACTAGATGGGCAATTGTTATGTCTCGTGGAGCTGGGTTTTCTGATCAAGTATGTTATCATGGTCGCTATTTGATTGCTGCCCCTCTTTTACAAGCCCAAATCTTACACAAATGAAATAAAATGATTTGTTTGGCTTCAGGTTGTGGAGTTGGACTTTCTTTATCCCAGCGAAGGTATTCACAGGAGGTGGGATGCTGGCTACCGTATCACATCAACTGCCGCAACATGGGATCAAGCTGCCTTTGTTCTTAGTGTTCCTAGAAGAAAACCTTCAGATGAAACCCAGGAGACACTTCGGACTTCTGCATTTCCCAGTACACATGTCAAGGTTGAGTGTTATATATTTCTTTACTGTTGTTGGCAACTTTTTTCATGCTTGGTCCTTAGAGTTACTTGTTCTTGCAGGAAAAGTGGGCTAAAAATCTTTATATTGCTTCTGTGTGCTACGGGAGAACTGTATCATGAGGCATCATAGTTTTGTCGGGGGTTCCTTGGAGCTTACAGAGGATTGACAGCTCTTAATGGAGTTATAAGCAAATGCCAAACTTTTCTCCACTGGAGAACCAGGATCGCTTTTTTCCTGCTGCCAATCCGACTCATTGTGCCTATTGGAACTTTGATGTATGCTTACTCTTACCATCAACATATAGAATTATATGTAACACCTGTGCACTGGGAGGCAATTGTGTCTAAATGCTTTAGGCAGTTTTAGATCTCCAGTGAGTGTAGTTCACGCACTGCTGAAAACTTGTATAGCATCAAACAATATTTACCTGAAGGTTTAGTGCACAGGCTATATGTTCATTGGTGATGGTATAATGACGCATGCAGTCAGATTTTCCAGTGAAGCTGGATCTTGTCTATTAACGGTCCATCTCTCTTTCAGTCCTTGCCCCTGTTGTGTATTTATATATACTGTAATTTTTACCCATGATTTTGTGAAATAGGAGATTGACCTGGAAGCTGGCATTACTTGGATGCTGAAATGAAGAATTTGTGGTTTATTCATTAATCATTCAATTGGTTGGTTCTATAGCACTTTGGGAATCTGAATTTATAGAGTAAATACTATCATCCATATTAAGTGAATCATTCAATCATGCCTCTTTGTGACCAAATACATATGAAAAATGCAATTTACCCTGTTGTGATTTGAGAAATGAGCAAAAAAACCCTGTGAAAAATAAAATAGCAAATTACACCCTGTGTTTTGGAAAAAGAAGCAAATTACCCCCCCTATCTAAACCATAGATAGGGGAGTAATTTGCTTGATTTTTTGAAACATAGGGGGTAATTTGCTAAGTCTATTTTCATAGGGGGTATTTGCTTATTTCACATATGAATATATCACAGGGGGTTAAATTGCATTTAACCCCATATTTGTAGGGTCTTTTCTACTTGAATGTATCAGTATTAGTAGAATTTCCTGATGTGCTCTCAGTTCTGATCATCTAGCAGATCATAATATGCTGCTGCTTACGCTAATCCGTTCTGAAATGTTGTATTGGCAAATAGAATGAGTTTGGATGTGTATCAATGATTTTCAAGCAGCAGTTTGCTGTGTATTACTTGTCATCCACCTTTTGTTCTATTAACTACCCTATACGCATGTTGGACTTTTCTTGCCTATTTGGCTAGTTTGGGTATTGTGTTATTTTTGCAGTAATTCGACGTTTGAAACTCATACTGCTTCGTTTTGTACTATTAGTTGAATTTTAATGGTAAACAAAGTTAAGTGCATGCCCTTGTTCAAGACAGTTATATTATGGGGATAAAATGTCTCCTCTTGAAGTAGGAAAAAACTTGCATGCTGCTATGTAGCTGATTGAATCTCCTTAACCTCTCACAAACATTGTAGGAGACTGGGAGTTGCTTCAAAGAGCAGAAGCGAGGCTATTGTCATGCCCCCATCCTCAGTTGTAGGAGTTACAGAGAGAATGAATTTTGGTTTGTTTCTCTTAGTTTTCCCATCAATGCACAGTTTGTATTTGACTCTGTTTGCTGGCTTCATCTCATTCTTGCAGTGAATTTATAGAGAACCTGCAAGCCGATTTTTTCTCCTGATGTTGTGTGGAGACAATTGTAGGGAGTAACTACTCTGTTTTCCTGTACTTTCAGGTTAGTCACATGTATGGTATGAAAGTGATTTATTCGTCTACTTTGATTCTTGCCCTGGTTACTTGTATTTTGCTTTCAAGTTTCATCGTTTGTGAATGAGAAGAATTGCTATAATCTTAACTCTAATGTTGTCTGCGTTTCTTGTTCTTGAAGGTAACGGCAGTGAGGATTATTCCTTGGCCAGTTCAAGGAAGTTGTCGCACGTATCCCATGTCCTGGTGTACTCCTGGTTGCGTTGTCTTTTCTCAGGTTGGCTGGAGGGATCTTAATACCCTTCATGCTGGACACCGAGTGGCACCGCAACTTTGCAGGGAGCAATGAATGTAGTGTATATACATCATAATTTAGGTATTTAAAATTTATAGTACTGAGGGTTTGTGCGACATGCAAATGAATATTGGGTGTTAAGGAGCTTCTGATAATCTTTTCAGTCAAAATGATCAAAATCTACAAGAATTAAATAGCCTGATTATCCGAAAACGGAAGGTTGCTCAAAATATACCAAAATCTGAACCTCCCAACTTCTCAAAAGAATGAGTTTACATCACATCTGCCTGATTAGATATTTGTATCAGATTGATTTTCCCAGCACTAGATTTGATAGTAATGAAATTATACAAAATCCAGCGCGTAATTTAATCAGAACTCAATTACGTCTGCATCAGTGGACGCTCGAAAATCACGGGGTCAAGAAATTGAAGTGACTTTGAAACTCCAATAAAATAAAGCAACGCAAGTGACAACGGCATTTCTGCGTGCACGGCAGTCGGAGTGCCGGCCTTTAGGGTTTTACTAGTTACATATAGTTTATTCTGAATACACAAAACATATACACCCACCAACTCTCCTTACCCTGCCATCCTGAGACTTGAAGATGGACCAAAACCTTTCTCAACGAAAATGGGAGGCTAAGGTCTCCACAAGGCTAGAGAAAGCCAGGGCAGACCAAATATGGCCTCTCTTTGAGGACTTTTTTGGGCTTCACAGATGGTTCCCGAGCCTTGCCACATGTCATGGCATACATGGTGCTAATGGTGAACCTGGTTGCATTCGTTACTGCTCCGGTTTTGGACTCAAACGAGAACAGAATGCAAACGAGTCAAACCCGGGCCTGAGCTGGTCAAAAGAAAGGCTAGTAGCCCTTAACCGTGCCCAAATGACATTTACTTATGAGATGGTGGATTGTAACATAGGATTCAAGTCCTACGTTTCTACTATTAAAGTTATCCCAGGGGACGGTGGAGCCGTCGTGGAGTGGTGCATCAGCCTTGATCCGGTGGCGGGGTGGGAGCTGCGAGATTTGGTGGCCAAGTATGAACTGGGGCTGCAGCTTATGGTGGAGAAGATGGAGGCTGCCATCTTTGAGTCTTCTTGAATTCTAACAAGAAACTTTGTGGGGAAGTGATAGGATGAAGACAAAATCCCGATAAGTCCTTGTTTTTGTGAATTTCATAGCCCCAAGCCCTGTGTACTAAGTAAGCTTTCTTCCCCCACTCCCCCCCATTTCTCTTTTGTAAATTGTAAGTGTTCTTATGAACAAATTGCTTGTTGGCTACAACTGCTCTATTTCATATCTAAATTTTTTATTGCATCTTTTATTTCATGTAACGTACATACATTATATGTATAAAATATTTTTTAAAATAAAAAATACATTATGTAATTTTTATGCATAATATATGTGTATCGAATGAAATAAAAATATAATAGAATTTATAATAAAAAATCCAATCCATCTTGAGCCGGCGGGTGGAAAGTCATCACATAATATAGAGGAACCAAACGATGGAGTCTGATTTTACTTTGACTAGTCTTTCCTCCACTCCATCACCCCTTTGCCACATTTTCCTTCAATGAAAATGAAGGGAAAATAATAATAATAAACAAAGTTGCTAAATATCATTCAAATATATCTAAATTCTAAATATTCTTATTATTCATTACAATTAAAATAAAATTAGAAGAAAAAATATTTAGTCTATCTTGATTTTAAGAAATTAATAATTGTTTTGAGTGATTAAAGAATCTTGTGTACTTTTTCTCGCTTTGTGGGCACGATAAGTACTGGTGTGGGGTAGAGAATAAATGCTAAGGCATAATAATAATAATAATAATAATAATTCCACTTTTAAGAATCGAAATCAGACTCATCTACTTGCACAAAATAATAT
Organism: Sesamum indicum; assembly: GCF_000512975.1. Lineage (NCBI taxonomy): Eukaryota > Viridiplantae > Streptophyta > Magnoliopsida > Lamiales > Pedaliaceae > Sesamum > Sesamum indicum. The sequence continues at coordinate 16,966,645 of NC_026150.1, forward strand.
GCCCACATGTCTGCTGTAGGTCTGTGCCATTACCACTACTGCCTATTTGCATTCAATTCCGCGTGTGTTTGTGGGGTCGATCCAATCCTAATATTTACTGCTCTTTCATATGCTTTATATTAGGAGATCTTAATTGAAACATCTCAAACTTGTTCTTAAATACTTTAAGAACATCATAATCTTATTAAATATTTGTTTGATTATATTTCAATTAATGAATTTGAAATTATTCGTTATCTAATTCCTAATAACAATTTATTTTTAATTTTTTTTGGATAAGTTTAGACTTAAAGGAATTTTAATTATAATCTTAAACTATATTTTTTCTTGTACATGGATGGATTTTAAATTCTTTTAATACAGAGTTCTTTGAAATTATTTCTCTATATACTTTTTTAAATCAAATTTATTAATCCACATATAGCATAAGGTACGAGAATGTTATCGTAATCATTGAACAAAAAATCATTCGAATTATGTTCAATTTTCTCCAATCAAATCACATGATAAATATATCATACTTGTTAGGGTAAATCACAACAGACTATTATGATATTTGTCATAATTACAAATGTTTCTTTGTTGTTTGAAAAATTACATTAATACCCCGTTGAAATAATCGACCGTCTAACAAGTAGCTCCTACAATTGGTTGTCACGATAAGTTATTTGTTGAATGATCGTTAATATCAGGAGGCATTTGCAATTTTTCAACCAACAAAAAAAATAATCATAATTATGATAAATTTCAAACGAGCTCATCATAATTTATCTTGTCTATCATAATCTAATCAAATTATATGGTTGACTTTTTGGTGCAATTAAATTGAATTTGAATAGGAAATTTTTATACTAATAAGAATTAGATGATTTAATTAATACTTAATTACTTAGAACTCTTTCCTCAAAATATATCAGCCATGAGTCATGAGTAGCTCAATATCCTTTCTCCCATTCAAGCCAAGCCACTACGTTTTCTCTCTCCCAAGAACAGCTGAATGGCAGCGGAAGCCGATGAGCCGAAATGGGAAGGCAAAGCCACAGCCAAGCTACACAAGCCCACACCCCAACAGGTATGGCCTCTCCTAGAGGATTTCTGCAGCTTCCACAACTGGCTCCCAACCATCGACACGTGTTGCAAAGTCGAGGGGGGGCACGCCGGCCTCGTCCGCTACTGCGCCGCCACTCTGCCGCCACCACCGGACGGCGGCGATGGGGTTGTCAAGTGGTGTCACGAAAAGCTGGTAGCTATGGATCCAACCCATAAGTTGTTAAGCTATGAAGTATTGGAGAACAACATGGGGTTTAAGTCGTACAAGTCAACCATAAAAGTAACGGCAATCGAGGGTGGCGATGGTTGCCAGATCGAATGGTCGTTTTTAGCTGATCCAGTTGAAGGTTTGAGTTGCGATGATCTGGTCAATTATCTTGAAATCAGTCTTCAAGGGATGGCGCAGAATATGGAGAAAGCATTGGAGGCCTCTTGATTGCAAAACTATGTTATGAGGGCTATGTATCTATCTTGTAAGGCAACAATCAATTAGAATTATGATATGCGTACTTGCTATGTTGAATGAAATCCAATAATGTTGGAGTTTGGACTGTTTTGAATGTTGATGTTAGGTTTGATTTTGCTGTTTGTATTTACATCTTACAACATTGTGGTCATATCAAATCATATATACTTGTAAAATCCTTTATAACTTGTTGACTATAATAGAAAATTAGCCTTGCCTGTTAGCTCTTTATTGAACTGAATACTGGTTTAATATAGACATTTTTTTAAACCTTACTGCATTCCCACTTCCAGCTTTACTGAAAATACGTCAAATCTTGGCATAATGATGATCAATATTGGGCCCTTGACATTTTTTACGGACAACACAAAAAAATGTAAATGGGTCACTAGGCTGGATATCCAGCCCCAATGTCTGATGCTAAATAAGACCTTAATACAATACAATATTTTGCTAAGTTTTTCAAAACATGATTGATTTACTGATAAATAGGTATGAATTTAATTAATCTGTTTTTTAGACTATTAATTACTGAAAAATATGGGGTTATAACATAATACATTCATACAAACACGTTGTAAATTTGTACTGGTGAAAGATTAGACCAAGTTAAGGACGGATTTAGAAATAAAAGTTTGAGGGCAAAAAAATTATACTAATACATTGAGTTCACATTATTGAGGGGTAATTGGAGTAATTAGGGGGGTTGATATATAAAAAAGGTAAAGTTTAATTATAATGTTTTAAACAATTACAATTCTTGGGGGCTGAAGAAAAGGAGAAAGCAAGGTGGGTAAAAGGAATTTGTTGACCTAAAGCTTTGGGCTTCTTAGGGAGCTTCTTTTTGCAGGCTTTTTAACGAATTGGGCTTCCCATTGAGTTGGGCAGTATTGGCCCATTAGCATACGACGTCGCGCTCTTTTAACCAAACTAATTTACATCAAAACTAAATTTATCACGCGTCGTAGAATTTCCTCCCTCCTCCACTCCCCTTATAACTCCTACTTGTTGAACTAAACCCCCTTTTTCCTGCCTCGCCGCACCGCCGTTTCTCCCCTCCTAGAGTCGGCGCATTATCGCCGAGAACCCGAGGTGCGCTGAAGTGCACCACAGCGTAGGGAGCATGGCGAAAGAGAGTGGAGGTTCACACCAAAAGAATAAGAAGAAGAACGACGAGAGCAACGAGCAGGGGCACAAGTCTCATAGGACTCGGAAATCCGGAGCTTCGGCGAAGAAGAAATCAAAGTCCAAGCCGAATTCGAACGAAGGTCTCACACAGGAGCAGAAGAAGCTCAATAATCCTAAGGTATTAGTTGGAGAGAATGTACTCTGCTCTATGCTTCTACTTTGATGAATTGTTGTATGTATTTATTTTCGGATGGATATATCTTCATTTTTTGGATAGTAATTTGCGCATAGCATGGAGTTTGCTGTCACGCGTATAGGTTTTCTCAGTTTGCATTTGTTTTGTTTGACTATGTAACTTGATGTTAAATAGAGCTCGCGAATATCAATTTGATGTAGTTCTGATTTATACAAGTTGTGGCTTGTTTTATGCCTATAGTTTTCTATAGGAATTTTCTGCTTACAGCTTCTGTGAACTCAATTATGTTTCGATGGTGGAGGTCTCAAGGTTCTAGTGTAGCATGCATGCAGTATCCTTTACATTGAGTATTATGCACCAGGTGCTAGGTCAGCTGCGCTAGCATGATGAGAATTGCTCCATATTAGTGTGCTTTACTGAAGTAGGCGGCCCCTCTTGATGCTTAACAAACTTAAGAGAAACTTGTGTTTCTGGGATTTCATTCATTATTTTTGTATATTATGGAGAAGTTTCCTTTGGTACCTAGCAACAATTGTAGCTCATCCTAGCAATATATTGTACTTTCAGTTAATTAGTGAATATTTTCAGTGATATGCTTGACTATCTGTTTATGTTAGGCATTTGCATTCACTTCCACTGTGAAAGCTAAGCGACTGCAATCACGAGCCACAGAGAAGGAGCAGAAAAGGCTTCATGTCCCCAAGATTGATCGCACTACAGGAGAACCTGCTCCTTTTGTTGTTGTAGTTCAGGGACCTCCACAGGTTTGTGCAAATGAGGTTCTAGTACTCCTCTGAAATGTATATATGCTGCATTAGATCTTCTGATCTAACATTGGACATTTTCCATTGTATTTTAGGTGGGAAAGTCATTGCTGATTAAGTGCTTAGTAAAACATTACACGAAGCACAATTTACCTGAAGTTCGCGGACCAATTACTATCGTATCAGGTTGAGTTTGCTTGTCATTTCTTCAGTAGAACCTTTTCTTATTGCCATATGTTTGGAAAAAGGAGATATAGATCAATGTGCAAGTGAGAGCCATACATTTCTGTTGTATGTTTGCTGAGACATAGCTCTATAAAAAGACTTAAGGGGACTGTGGACTTGTAGAATTTCTTGTGTTTGGGTGCACTTGTTTTATGATGAGTAATTGATTGATTTATGATTCAGGCAAGCAAAGGCGACTGCAGTTTGTGGAGTGTCCAAATGATATCAATGGGATGATAGATTGTGCTAAGTTTGCTGATTTAGCTTTGCTCCTCATTGATGGAAGCTATGGCTTTGAAATGGTGAGCTTCTATCATTACCCTCTTTCTTTCTGTTACAACCTCCTGAGCATTCAGGACATCTGAATATTATGTTTTGTCATTCGTTAGAGTTCGATTTGTCCAGTTACCGAAATCACTTAAGCTGATGAATTACTTGATAAGGAAAGCACATATAAAGAAAGTGGAGCTCTATGAGGATGCTGTTAGGATGCAAAAAAATGTATGTTGGTGATCTGACTCTGTTATTCATCTGGAGCAATAGGATTGTCCTTGGCTAACTACAGTAACTCCTGTTATGTAAGGATAAACAAGCTTATAGGATTCCGTCCACTGAACTATACCTCATTTTCTTTGCTTTTTTTCTAAATCTAAAATGTTCATGGTAAAGTACACGTGTTCATTATCTTTCTTGTACTGTTTTGCTGACTATCTTTATGTAAGTTTTTCTGATCTATGACTATGCCATTTTTTTGTTATAAATCCACTGAAGCAATTTTGGCTATTTTGATATCAGTGCTCTAATATGTTTGCAGGAAACGTTTGAATTCCTCAACATATTGCAAAATCATGGATTTCCTAGAGTAATGGGTGTTCTTACACATCTAGACAAATTCAAGGATGTAAAGAAACTCAAGAAAACAAAACAACGACTCAAGCACCGATTCTGGACTGAGATTTATGATGGTGCCAAATTATTTTATTTATCTGGCCTTATTCATGGAAAGTAAGTGTGTAGCTGTTTCTTTAATGTTTTTCAATGACTGGCATCTTAAATAGCTTTGCATTGGCTTGATTGTGGACAGGTACACAAAGCGTGAAGTACATAATCTAGCAAGGTTTATTTCTGTGATGAAATTCCCCCCTTTATCTTGGAGAACTTCTCATCCTTATATCTTAGTAGATCGATTTGAAGATGTTACACCCCCGGAGAAGGTGCACATGAATAGTAAATGTGACAGAAATGTTACCTTGTATGGTTATTTGCGCGGCTGTAATTTGAAGAAGGGAACAAAGGTACATAATGTGAATCAGTTTCTTTCAGATTGATGTTTTAATGTTGCTTATTGGTTGCAGGTGAGTTTAACTCTAACTTCCAGCTGGAGTAGTATGTTTTGTATGACTTAGTAAGAAAAGCCGACAAAATTTATGTTGTTTAGTTTTCCTTGATTGTTGTAGGGCAGGGCACTTTATGCTCTATTTATTCCTTTGAATAACTAAAGAAATGTGTATTATACATTTTGTTATCTGGATTACTGGCTGTTTGGGTAGAAAACCTTATCACCTATAATTTTCTCAGTTGACATGTATGGAACACTATTTGTTGTAGAGTTAATCTTGAATTTGTCAAGGTATTGTTCCTGTGGTTCCAATATTTTTGTGCCTAGTGATGACTGGAATACTCCTGATATTGTTTATTATACATTTCTATTGCTTCTCTGTTAAGTAACTTTCTGCCTCCAAATTTACGACTGTTGGTATGTATGGTTTCCGAGCCTATTATTTTTCTTTTTTTCTTTTTTTTTGTTGTTATATAGTTCTGTATTTTACTAAGTCACAGCATAAAACAGGCACATATTGCTGGAGTGGGCGATTATCCTTTGTCTGGAATTATGGCTCTGCCTGATCCTTGCCCTTTGCCGTCAGCTGCCAAAAAGAAAGGATTGCGTGATAAGGAAAAGCTATTTTATGCACCTATGTCCGGACTAGGGGATCTCCTTTATGATAAGGATGCTGTCTATATAAATATAAATGATCACTTTGTGCAGTTCTCGAAAGATGACGGAACTAATTCAGAGGGGATACACAAAGGTTATCTTTTCCGTGCTTTAATTATTGTTATTATTGGAGTGTTTACAGATTTTGGATCATTCTAATTTATTCTTTTATGCCTATGCCATCAATCTCGAATCAGTTGTTACTATACCTTACCAACACAATGCCCCTTTTTCTAAAATGATTTATCTGCTTCCGAAAGTTCTCCCTCAAGTCAAATGATGTGATTCCAGGAACTCCCTCCCCGCCGTGTGTGTGCATGTGTGTGTGCACTATGATGATCCTGTGGAAAACTATGCTTATTGTGATTAGATTATAATGGAATGATGGGCCAAGGTGGAGAGTCAAGCATCTAATTGCACTTAGCTACTTCCATTTTTTGTCTTCTCTTATTCTCCGCTAAAATGTGGTGCCTTTGTCTGGCAGGAAAACAACGTGATGTTGGTGTCGAATTGGTTAAATCATTGCAGAAGACAAAATATTCCGTCGATGAGAAGTTGGAAAAGAGTTTCATAACACTTTTTGGAAAGAAACCTAATTCATCATCTGAAGCTCCATCTGGTTCAGTTAATGCTCATGAACTGGCAAATCAGGAAGTACCTTTAGAGCCTGTGGAGCATTATCAACCTGAGATAAAAGATGAAGATGGTGAATCAGATGAAGATAGTGATACTGAGGATGAAGATGGTCTGGAATCCTCAGATGGAGAAAAAATTCTTAAAAGAAAATCATCTTCAGGAATTATGGATGATAGTTCTGATGAGGAAACCAACTATGCATCAGAGCAACAGCCTCAAACACAATCCAACTTTAAGGAGCAGATTGATTTCCATGAGGGAAGGGTGAGGAGGAAAGCTGTTTTTGAGAATGAAATGGATATTGACAATCTGAAGGTAATTCTTCTGCAATTATCTCATATATACACGCTTTCCTTTCATGTTGCTTTTCTTGTTAACTTTGAAATGGGATGAATGGGCAAGCGTAGGAGTTGGCACCAAAGGAGAGAATAAAAAGATTGAAGCATTCCATGGAATCTTAGCCTCCTTTTTCAGACATAACAGTATTTCAAATGCATCACGTACTCAGGCATTGCTCTTTAGCATAGAGCACACTAGCGTACAAGTACATGTAGGAGCTCTAAAAGGATTGATAGCAGATTAAGTTAACTGGTGATGTGGAACTAAATAACATATGAAGTCAAAGATATCATTTCATCAAATGGCATCTAACTGCATTTTCATTTGTGGTATCTGTCTTCTAATTAAGTAAGATCATATGATGCATAATCTGATGTACAACAATAATGTGCAAACTGTAGAAATGTTATGTTTGGTTTTGTTTTCTGAGTGTTTTGGAGATAGAGAGAGAGAAAAATGAGATAAATAAGTATGTGTTGGAGATAGAGTGTATGTTTGGATTTGTTTTTAGAGGTAGTTTAAAATGTTTTAAAATAAGTGGTGTAGGTTTGATGTTGGGATTTGGGAGACAAAAATCACTGTTCATTTTCAAATTGTATCTCTTTTATATATAAATATGTATATATATAAATGTTGTATGCTTAATGTTGTATTTTGGGAGACAAAAATCAATGTTCATTGTCAAATCTCTTTTATATTATATTTATATATATATATAAGTGTGTGTATATATATTATACATAGAAAGTTCAAAAACAAAAAAAAGAAACACACAGATAAGGTGTTAAAAAATGTAGGCAAACATTGAGTGTGTTTTGTCTTGTCTCCGGAATTGCCCAAAATGAAACCAAACATAGTGAACTGGAAGTCACTGAGCGCAGTTTTATAGCAGGATGAAGCTTAATAGAGGCATGCTTTGTTTGTTCAAGCAAACCAGGAAGTTGGTTGTAGTAGAAGATTAACATACATGATGAGACTGTCTTTGGGCACTCCTGTAAAATTCTCCAATGTATTTCATGTCTAGCTTGAGTGGAGAACTGAGATGCATGCAGTGAATCTTCGAATTTAACACCTAGCAAGTGATCAACAGTAAAGCAAGTGTTGGATTCTAGTGCATCTTAAATTTTGTAAATTTCCGTGCTGTCCTGTCCCCGTGTCTTGTCTTGTGGTATTTTTTTGGGTCATTGCTACCATTTGTATCATCTATAGTTTTTATTTCTTAGCTGCAATATGATATTAAACCTTTAAATGCAGGATTCTGATGAAGATGATGAGAATGATGAGGATTCAAGTGATGGTGATGAAACAGAAAATGGTGGTGATGAACATGCATCTACTCGTTCTGATTCTTCAACAGATGATGGAGAAGGTAATGGTGTGTTTGTCTTCAGATTTTACTAAATGACTAAAATGATGGATTTGTGGCATTTAAATATATGTTATTTGAGAAGGAGTCATTTATTTTCTCTGTCTCTCCATTCCCTTCTTTCTCTGCTATCAAAATGATCCTAGTGTTTCAGAAAATAAAATTGCCATGTTCCTCATAAGTTGAGGTTGTTCTGGCAGATGATGAGATGGGAAATGTTTCGAAATGGAAGGAATCCTTGGCCGAACGAACTTCCTCAAGACAGAACATTAACCTTATGCAACTTGTATATGGTAAACCTTCATCAAAGACTTCCAATGAGATGAATGAGTCCAGTGACGAGGAAAGCGAGGATGATGAGTTCTTTAAGCCTAAAGGCGAAGGAAGCAAGGTTAGCCCTTATATGACCCCTTGAGTCTCTCTCTCTTTATCAAATCGGGGACTTCCTATATTAATCTGTTGCTGAGCTTTTGTGTCATAACTGTGAAGTGCAGACATCAAAGGAAGGAGTAAATGGCAATGATGTGGACCTTGATGACTGCTCGAAATTCTTAAAGAGAAGTCAGAAGGATTGGAGGAATGAAGATTTAATTGCAAGTATTCGTGATCGTTTTGTGACTGGAGACTGGTCAAAGGCATCCTTGAGAAATCAACTCTCTGAAGTTACGGCTGCTGATAATGATGACGATGATGCAGTCTTTGGTGAATTTGAAGACTTGGAAACAGGTCAGAAGTATGAGATCCATCAGGCAGGTGATAGTGGTGATACCTGCATGAATGATGACTTGGCTGCAGAGGACCGAAGACTGAAAAAACTGGCTCTTCGTGCAAAATTTGATGCTCAATATCCTTTGACAGTCTACTTACTTTCCATTTAGTTCTGTAGTATAACCTTCTGAGACTGCATGTGAACTAACTAGGTTGCATTCATGCTGCAAAAACCTAGATTGCTTGCAGTCACACTTTGAATGCTTCTTATTATGAGTGAACTTAAAGATTTGTTAGCATGTGTTGCTTTTTGCTGGCATGATTTGGTTTTCGAAGTTTGGCTGAGATGAGTGCCTCGTCTGGAAAGCTTGCTGGCTTACCACTGGATTTATTAGTATTGATGATAATAGTGATATGCCATATTGCTACTTTCCATGGTATCCAATAGATATAACCTGGAAAATCTGTGTGTCCTTAATTCTCGTTTACGTATGATGGTTCAGAATTTCCTGATGAAGATGATGATGACACCAAGTCAAGTCGTGGCCAAAGCAATGGAAGTGGGTTCTTCACCAAGGTAATATCTCTGGTCCTAACTTCTATGAGCTATGTCAAAGCCCAAAGAGTTACTTATTCTCTGCATTCCTGTAGTTAAAGGAGGAGATTGAACTCCGGAAACAAGTAAACATTGCTGAACTTAATGAACTTGATGAAGTCACTCGCATTGAGGTAGAAGGTTACAGAACTGGGACTTATCTTAGACTTGAAATCCATGATGTGCCGTTTGAAATGGTTGAAAATTTTGATCCTTGTCACCCTCTTCTTGTTGGTGGACTTGCATTGGGGGAGGAAAACGTTGGATATATGCAGGTGAGGAACTATGCTTATAAGGTTTTAGTTTAAGTTTTTCAATTTATATGAAATTCAATGACTAGTTCACTGCTCGTGTACAAACCATTCCTTTTTATCTCTGAAGGTACGGCTGAAGCGGCATAGATGGCACAAGAAAGTACTGAAGACTAGAGACCCAATAATTGTTTCTATTGGATGGAGACGTTATCAAACTGTTCCGATATATGCCATTGAGGACCGTAATGGGCGACATCGCATGCTTAAATACACTCCTGAACATATGCATTGTCTTGCAATGTTTTGGGGGCCACTTGCTCCTCCTCATACTGGGGTGGTTGCTGTCCAGAATTTATCAAATAATCAGGTAAATCAAATCGTCCTTTGCTGCTTATGGTGAAAGAACTGAACTCTGTTATTGTTGGAAAGAACAGTTAGAGCTGTGGTATTGTGTTGCCAAATTGGAGCATTTTAATTCCACTTCCTCTCCACAAACTATAAATGGGAAAGTAAGGAATCAGGAAAATAAAATTTTGGCAGAATTTCAGTTTATCTATATTTCAAGAACACTGATAAGAGCTGTCAAAATATTTGTCATTCTTATTGCTAGCCAAATGTTGATTCTGTTTCACATTAAGTGAATTCAATTTTTGGATAGCATTTCTAGCTTTGGTCCTTAACTTCTCCAGTCACTGTGGTGTTCCTAATCTTTTTGTTGGAGTATTGTGATCTACCCTTACCATTATATCTACTTTGTCCTCTTTGAAAATAGGACATGTTTTTATCGAAATCTACACAATACATTGGAAATACAAATGCCCCCACCCCGAGGACATGTTTTTCTTTTTTCTTTTCTTTTTTCTAAAAGACTTAATCTACACGCTTCATTGGAAGTGCAAATTCCCCCACCCCCACCGCAAAAGAAGCAGGACATATCCTTTAATTGCTGGCGTAAAAGATTTACAAGTTTATTGATTGTTGGGTTTCAGTTCACACTTTCAGTTTGGGATGTTAATTCTTATTCCATTTTCCATGTCCAATTGCTTTTGATTTGTATCAGGCATCATTTAGGATTACAGCTACTGCGACTGTCCTCGAGTTCAACCATGCTGCAAGGATAGTGAAGAAGATCAAGCTAGTTGGTTATGCCTGTAAAATCTTCAAGAAAACTGCGTTTATTGAGGATATGTTCACTTCAGATCTTGAAATAGCAAGGTTTGAAGGCGCAGCTATACGAACTGTTAGTGGAATCCGTGGGCAAGTGAAAAAGGTACTTTTCTTACCAGAGCATCAACCCAAGAAATCAACCCCCATTCTGGTTCTAAAGCTTTCTTTCTGGTGCACGTTTTTGTTCCTCTTTTATAATCTTTGTTTTTGTGTCAATTTCTTATACACGTCACTTGTTATCACACTTGTATTGACTTTAAAACTTCTGTTGAGGTTTACAGTGATTGTTTGGTCGGATGTTAGTTGCATTTGTTGATTGTTTAAGCTGTTTGTTCACAGCTTTGGCATGTAGCCTGCTAGTTTTAGTTGTTATAGTTGTAATCAGGAAGAAAGATCAAGAGTATTTTCCCTCCTTTTTCCCATTGACTAACTTCTATGAATAGTCTTTCCATCTTTTTACATTATGACTTTCCAACATTTTCATTCTGGTAGGTGCCTCATTAATCAAACTTACATGAAAACTTAGCAAGCTTATCTTTTAGATTTAATCTGCTTGTGTGCTAGCCAGAAAACGAAGTTTGGTATTATGTAAAATACTGGCTACTTGAATAGCATAATTCAGAACAGGAGCTACAGGGGGGAGCAGGACCAGTCTGCTGTATTTCACTTGAATATGGTATTAAAATATACAGAATTGTGCATCTGCAATGTGCTCAATAGCTTAGGCTTCAGATGAAACAGTTTCTGTTTTGGACCATGGAGGCCTTCTCTTTCTGCAACACATGTGCTAATGTACACAAAATCCAGGGTTATCTATTTCATGCTGCTTTATACCATTACCTTCTGCTGGTTGGACGTTACAATTCATTTTATGCTTCGAGTACATAAACTTGCAGGTGTATTGGTCTAGGTGTTATTGTCACCTTTGTCTATTTGTATTTCCTTTTGCTGATTAAATTCATTAAGCTGTGGTTGGAAATGAGTTATGAATGTGGCTGGGAGTTGAGTAACTTGAGTTTAGGGAAATGGTGGTAATGGGAAGGGTAGCAAAAGAAATAGGAAAATAGTTACCATGTCTGTGTTTTTCAAAAAATGTGAATATAGCTGTAGATGGAGTTTATGTTGGCTGTTTATTGCATTATCTTATGCTCACATGCTCTTAACCTTATACTTTGATATTGCACTCTTTTAGAAGCAATTATTTTGTTCTTTAGGCTGCAAAGGAAGAGGTTGCTAACAAGTCAAAGAAGAAGGGTGGGCATGCGAAAGAAGGCATTGCTAGATGCACCTTTGAGGATAAAATTAAGAAGGGCGACATTGTATTCTTGCGTGCTTGGACTCAGGTTGATGTTCCTTGCTTTTACAACCCCCTGACAACAGCCTTGCAGCCACGTGACGAGACTTGGCTGGGAATGAAAACAGTTTCTGAACTAAGGAGGGAACAAAACCTTCCAGTGCCAGTCAACAAGGATTCACTTTACAGGGTGAGAACATCCTACTATAGCTCTTTTCCATCCCTTCCCCCTCAAGAAATAAATAGTATTTAAAGTAGTAAATAAATTGATTTTTTCACTTATTTGTGTATCTTCTTACCATTCATTTTCGTTTTTCTTTGCCTAAAGCCTATCGAGAGGAAGCCAAGAAAGTTCAATCCATTGGTTATCCCCAAGTCGTTACAGGCAGCTCTACCATTTGCATCAAAACCCAAGAACATACCTCATCGAAGACGACCATTACTTGAAAATAGGAGAGCTGTAGTCATGGAGCCTCATGAACGAAAAGTGCATGCTCTTGTTCAACACCTTCAACTCATTAGAAATGAGAAGGTAATTACTGGAACAATTTCAGAGAAGAATTTTTCTGTGTCACGTGACTAGTTAATAGACTTTGATAGTCCATGTTGCTAGTGGTATAGTGTGCACATATTGCATAATTGTTCTGCAATATGATTTATTGTTGTTTCTTTTGGATTATTAAAATTTTGCTGGAAGAACTTTTGGTTGTGGCTCTCTGGGTGCTTCTTACTGGCGGCATGGCATTTGTCAATCAAGAAAATATTGTTCCAGTTCCAGTTTCTCCGGCTTCAATTCTAGCCTCTTAGCTTTTCCAATCATTCTCAGCCATAGTAAATTGTGGTCAGCTGACCCTTGGAATTTTGTTTTTGTAGATGAAAAAACGGAAACTGAAAGAAGAGGCGAAGAGGAAGGCACAGGAAGCAGAGCGTTCAAAGGAAGAGCAACTTTCCAAAAAGAGACAGAGAGAGGAACGGCGTGGAAGATACATAGAACAGGAAAAACTAAAGAAGAAAATCCGCAGAAATACAGACTAGTGTTCTTGTACCAGCATTTGGTGGTGCACCAGGCATATGATATCGGCTTTTGCTGCATTCAGCATACGGTATGTTGTAAATCCTCGTATCAACCTGTGGAAATCCATGCTTCCCAAATGTTAATTTGGGCAAGTGCTGCCTCCATCTACACCATACTAACAGGCAGATGCAACATTAATGTGGCCCCTCATCCAAATTCGTTGTGCTGCAGAGTACACGTTACGACAGCCAAAGTGGAAACAGCAGGCACTGAAAACATATCAAGCCTCTTTGTTGTATGTGGGTTGCAGATAGTGGTAAGCCGGCATGCGGAGAGTGCAAATCTCTGTTCTAAGGTTCTGAGTCTGGATATGTAATGGATGGTTGGGCCCAAATTTTGTTTTGAGGTTTGCTTGGTTTGGCTCTAAAGTCTAAACCTATGGAGTTGCGATTCAATGCACTCCCAAATACAAGTCAAAATATCTTGTAAGAGTATTTGCATATTTGATTTCAGAAAAGCTACAGCTGACAGCTTTGGTTTTTCGGGACTGCATTCTTTTTCTGCTTGCAAGGTTAATAACTGATTTTTGTTTAATTTTCTATTAAAGATCCATGATTTCCTGATCTTTACTGGCAAAGATGAATTCTTATCTCAGAGGGTTCTGAATTCCAAGTCCTAGAGCCAAGACTTTCTTAACCAGCAGCGGTTTCTGTCATATTGTTTAATACTTTTTTCCTTGCTTCTCTGTTTTCAATTTAAAAGCTACATCTATGTTGGATTCACCGTGTTAATACGAAACTAACATTCTCGGTCGTCACAAATAAATTCGGTTTATGCCTTAATAAGAGTGACTATTTCCATGAGGGCCAAAATTGCAATAGAAAGCTAAGTGCGCCATAAGACAACATAAAGCTAAATAAGAATAAATTGTTAAAGAGTAGCGTACACAAATCCCGACATAAAGCAAAAATGATGATCGAATAGGAGATATCTCACTTTCAGAAGATATTTTCCAGAAGCAAAAATTTTATGCTAGTTTAGTTTTTCTTCTTTTTTTTTTTTTGTTTTTTTTTCTTTCTGTTCAATGTGCTAATCACAAGAGCTCTAGTTTGTTGCAACAAACAGAAGTTTCCACTATATACATATTACATATTACCCTCCTGCAAATTGAATTTTCAGCTGAAAATCATCCATCACGATGAAACCCACCTTGATCATGCCCAACCTAATTCTTCATCTCAGAAATAACTATTGGCATTTTCATGACAGTGAGCAGTTAGTCGCTTCTCCATCCAATCAATGATATCCTGAGCAATCTCCTCTCGCTCAGGCTCAAAGAGAAGATCATGCAAAAAACCCTCATAAAGCTTGATGTCCTTAAACTTGGATGGTGCCTCATTGTATAAATCCTGAGAAGCCAATGGATCGGTTACTCTATCAGCGGTCCCATGAAGGACAAAAAATGGGACTGTAATGGACTGGAATTTGCGTGTCAAAAACGCGGTAATGCGCAGAATTTCATGTCCAGTTCGGACTCTTATGGGTCCAGTGTAGACCAATGGGTCCGAGTACTTGGCCAAGAGGGCTGCAGGATCTCTGGAGACTGGAATACCCCGTTTGTTAGCACCTTTGAATTGGAACCTTGGAACCACCATTGAGAATATTGGGGCCACAGCCTACAAACAGAAGTAAGTTTTTCATGCAGCAGATAAACCTACAACTAATAGCAATCTTTTTTTACCTTTTCTTTTTTTGAAAGGAGAACAATGAGAACCAGGAAAATTAAGTAGAAAATTTAGAAGTCCTCCAGAGTGGCTCAACAGATTTGTTCAATACTGACTGAATGGATTACTTCAAGACCTTAATATGAATCAGGAGCGTTAACTTACACCAACAATAGGATGGGCTGGTTTGACGCGCAAAGCAGGTGAAGTCAATATTATTCCCTCCAACATTTCTTCTATATGGGGATATGAAGCAGCCTATTCAGATCACCGCAATTCCAACATAGTAAGAAGGATAGTGCAAATATGTAAAAGACAAGCATATGAATGTAGAAGGAAAAATCATCCGAGACTGGGAAATAGTTCTTGCAAAAGTATACCTTCAACACCACCGCCCCTCCAGTTGAATGACCAAATAGGAAGCATGGTACACCTGGATTATCTACTCTGACTTTTTCCAGAAAAGCCGCCTTTAAAAATAACAGTATCAATCAAACAAACATTATATATTTCCTAGAGAAAACAGTAGGGGAAAGGAAATCATGGCACAAGAAGCCAGATGAGCACGAGCCCAAAAATAAGCTAAACTTACAGTGTCTGCAACAACATGATCCAGTGAAGGTACATATCCATGCAATCCATCACTTCCGCCATGACCTACAGGAGGAAAACATCAGTCACTAGTAGCAACTTTTAGCTATAATGGTGGCAGAATTTAACAATCATCAGCACTTTCAAGTCTAAGAACCAATAATTTTTTCAAAAGAAATATAATAATTGTTGAATTGTCAACTAATAGGAGAAGGGGATTAGAGTTAAAAAATCTTGCGTGACAAGTAGTTCAGTATATCCAAATATTTTGACAAACAAAGATCTAGCTAAGTCCATAAGCAGGATAACTGCAAGATAAAACAAGAGCAACCACCACACAGCAACAACTAGGTTTTATTAAAGCCATTTTTGCTGAAAATATTTCCAAAAACCGGTAATTGCAAAATGATACTCCTTGATCTTATTCCTTGCACCTTAATTGCTTGATGCTACAGGGACTCTCATAGGACCAGTAAATTAATAAAGCAAAAATCAGAGAAAAACAAGACTTGCTGTATTCTAATTTCATGAGTTCCAATGAGCACAGTTGCTAATGTATTCCAAAAAAAAAAATCATCAGAAACATAGCTCAGGCACTTACCTATCCAATCCATCGCATATACCCCAAAGTTGCAGGAGATTAGTTGTTTAGCAAAATGAGAATAACGTCCACTGGGAGCAAAAATTAGAATGATAATTGTTATGACCATAGATTAGCAACAGTTACCTTTATACAAGAAACATGTAAAAAATGAAAACTTAAGTCAATATGACACCTGTGTTCATTAAGCCCATGTATGATAATCAGAATACCCCTGAAACAGAAGAGCTCTAGTGAGAAAACATTACATGTAAAAGAAAGGCTATTGCTTATGATTGAGAAACTTCATGGTATACATATTACATATAAGGATAAACTGCAAGAAGTAAGAGACAGGCCAACATCTTATTCCTTTCTTCTAGATGAATCCTGATGTTACATTTATATTACAAGAACAAGTGTTAAAATGGTAAGACAGGGTTAACAGCATGCAACCTTCCCCAAGATTCATTGCAATTGATGATCGAAGCATATCTAAGAACCTAGAACTTTTTACTGCAGGTTATTATAGCAAATGTTCACATGCATAGGAAAATGACACAGAAATCACAAGAGAAACCAAATGAATATCAAGAGAACGATGTTGCATGCTTGACATCACAAATATTCACATTGCAGAAAGAATCTTGACTGTTGAAAGTCAGCAGTGCTTAAGCAGTAGCACAACTTGCAGTTTGACAGCGGTACCAAATCTTTCATCACCTTTCATGGTAAAAAACATGAGGTTCTAACTAGGCACTGACTGCTCAAGTTTTTCTGTACACTAATAACAGTTTCACATGCATGCATCTCAATGTATTATCATCTTACATACATAAAATACTGCATCAAGTACAAGTAGGTGGATAAACCATGTCCTAACCACTTTGTTCCACTACTATGTCAAAAGCTGTATACTAAATTGATAATGCACTACTTGAACAACCTCGCTAAATCTCCAACGTTTTTTGGAAGCTCAATGACATGGTTATTACTAAAAGTAAGAGAAGGATTTTCTCATAAACATGACATACACACATATTACTCTATAACAATCAACTAAAACCAGCTCACTAATATCAAGTAAACAGAGACTGCAACTTTTTAACTTTTGACCAACAGTTGCCACAATTTTTTTTTTTTTTAGGAACAGATTCCACAATTTTGATACTGCAGAACTTTCAAATATAGTTCTAAATCGTTATACTGTTTAATTTATAAAATAAAATTTCTTATAGTCATTAAAGAAACATCAGATTAAAGGTCACAAAAACCGACATAATATCTGCACACTGCGCCAAATTTCATTCGTAATTGTGGAAATAAACAGCGAAATTAGGCAATCCAATCATCGGTACAACTGAAACCAAAAATTCTCAATTTCACCGTTACGAAAGCATCAAGTTAACAGAAAACGAACAGAACATACTTCAATTCGCCGGAGACCGGGAACCACGACCGGCAAAACAGAGCATTCCGTTTTACACCAAAAAACAACGACGTCGTCCACTTGCACCTGCGGTCATCCTCGGTCACCATCTCTATTGCCTCCGCTAAAGCCCTACGCCTCATCGTATCCTCTTCATCTCTCTGGATACTGAATTTTCGCCGCCTCACAGAAGACGACTGCGTTTTGGGGGACGAAGGCGGTGAGGCGGTAGAGGAAAACCGGTGGCGGCGGGGAAGGACTATCAGGATCCAGACAAAAAAGGAATATATTAAGACGAGACTTTTGCGGAAGGTCTCGTAGGATAGAATTGACTGGCGGAGATTTCTGAAGACCGGTATTATACGGCCGCTCGCACCGGATGTTAGCTCCTCCACCCGCACCACCGCCGCTGCCTCCATCCCTCTCGCCCTCTCCGGGGTAAAATATACGATTGCTTCTGTACGTACGTTATACCAAAACGGAAAAAGGGATGCACAGACAGAAAAATGGGCGAAGGTCTAGAGGGAGAGAAAAGGTGGAAGATTAACGCGTCAGCGGGGAATTTATAACGAAAATGGTGGTGTGGAAATTGCCTGCGGTTTTATTCCTCCAGTGACTTGCAGTACGAATATCCGACTACCCCGCATCAGCAAGCGCGAATATTTTGTGGGACTTCTTTGGGGTCAAACCTCTGTGAGTGGTAAATACTTGGCTCAAATTTATGCATTCCCAGTTTTTTTTCCTTATTTTTTATAATATACATTTTATTATATTATTTATATATATTCAAATCTAAAATTTAATTTAATACATCAATAATTAAAATTAAAATTAAAATTTTTTATAAGACGAGGTCATTTAGAGATTCGGACTTTTCATTCATAATTAATTATTATGCATCCAAAAGGTTTCATATATTTGGTTAAATGAAATTTGCCACTAATATGAAATTAGAAAATATACCCTTATAAAAAAAAATTAGTAAATTATTTTCTCATATTTCAAAAAATAAATGTAAATTATTTTTCTATCAATGGGTTTAGATATGGGATAATTTACTTTATTTTTTAAAATATACAAAATAATTTATTTTTATTTTTTATAGAAAATCTTTGTTCATTCTCATATTGGATAAATTGCTTCGTATAGACATTATACCATTTGAATCAAATAACTTGTTGTTTCTTGATATATTTTATTTTAAATTTTTAAATACTTTTATAAATATTACAAATTAGTTTAATTCCAAATGAAATCTAAATAAATAATCTTTTTTACAATAAAATAAAAAAATAAATTATTACGTAATATTTTGAATAAAAATAATATATATTTATATTAATACTAGTCGAATATTAATATAGATATATAATTAATATTTTTTTGTTAATACAATAATTATTTCTACTCGTATAATTTTTAATGTCTTGAATTTATATTTTTTATATAATATCAATACTAATCTTATTTTTATTTAATTATAATAATTTATTATTAAATAATAAAGTATTTTTTATTTTTGAATGTTAGAAAATTAAATAATAAAAAAATTCTTTAAATCCTAGTGTATATGTGTGTGTGTGAGAGAGAGAGAGAGATGGATGTAGGTGTCTCAATGGGAATATTTTTATCTTATAATCTATATAACTTATAAAATGTATAAAAAAAAGTTAAAAAATATATAATTTTGAGATCTTATAATTTTTTTTTAAAAAATTAATTAAATAAATATTTAAAACTTATAAACTCTCAAAAATCTTATAAAATATTAAGAGTGACTTATCAATTTAGCCAAACGCCCTTTAAAAGATGAACTCACATTCCTGAACATTAGAATGGAATGTGCAGTATCAATACAGAGAAACGGACAGGAGAGGGATGCGCAGGGTCAAGGGAAAAGATATGGTGTACCGGGAATTACTTTTCATCGATTCATTCCGGATTAGCTCCAATCAGCATATGGCAACTCGTTAGAAAAATAGTGGATCTTCTGTTGATAGGAATTCAGGTTTAGGATGCAGTTCCTGACGTGTCCTATTCTCATTTGATAGAATTTGAGGTGTTGTGGGTCCATTAGTTGTGAGGCAGGCGTTTAAGTGGGGCAGGAGGCTTTTACGTGCGTTGGATGGAGTTTCTTTATTCTTGACATTCACAATACTTGAAATATTATTACAGTGGAAGAGAGGTCACCAAATTTTGTTTTTCACAAGGGGAAGCATGTGGATGTAGTTTGGTTTAGGTGATGAACAATGTTCCTCGGAGCTTCCAAATTTTATATTATTGAATTAAACTATGTTACTTGTTTGGTTTTATTTGATGTGAGAGTGTGTTTCATGATATAATATAATGATAAAAATATATTATTTCTGAAACTTCCATTCGTCTTTCAAACACAATAGAAGGACTGCCACTCTGAATTGGTATTTCCTATGCTTGCTTCTCAATCTTCTCTCTTATTTTCTTATATAATACAACTTGAGTTGTCAACTTTTGAAACTCATTCATTCTCATCCACTAGCTAGTTTAATACTATAGACGTGACGATGCCTCGTTATTCAAAATATTATCCATTTTTTATTTTAAATGAACATTACAGTTACATCACTAGAGAGAGAATGTAATAAGTTTCTCAAGTTTCTTCATCTGCAATTAATATGAAACGTTCACCTTCATCATCAATCCTCCAAATGAGGGACTTGGGACAAGTGAATGATCACTACATATTGCACGGGCTATTGTCTGCTTTGCTTTCATATGAGCTTTACGATTCTATCTTGAAAAGATATTTCGCTAGTATGAGAAAATTTTGAGATTTATGAAACGTTCAAATTTCATATTTAAAATGACTAGGAAACATTTGTATACATTATCAACTATATTTTGTGCACTTACCGGAAAATGAAGAGTTGCTTGAGAATGTTTAAAGGGTTGAACCAACCAGAATGCTTGCATTTATTAGGCAACAATCAATCAGCAAGTTTGGAGTTTTGTAGTCCCACATGCGTTACTTTTTGACGCATTGATTGGGCGGGATTTTGCCGTTGAGCTACTTTAAGACAGCATCATCTTTGTATGCATATTTCTTTATAGAAGAGGATTTTACTTCATTTTTGTTTCTTCGATAAACTTTAACTTTTGCTTCCTAATAAAGAGGAGCAACCAAATTACCCAACATTTCATTTTTGAATCACAATTTTCATGTAAAGGGTGAAACCATCATTATATCTGTTGATAACTATCAAAATCTAGATATTAATAAAACAATAAATCATTATAGATTTACACAATTCCAAACAAGACTTAAGTTCTTGACATCATATTTTTTAAATTCTGAAATCTCTATTTTAACTGTTAAATTGAGGTTTGTGGGATGATATCTGTCTAATTTTCAATAACAATTGTTGATAAGTAATGAAAAATGATTAATGATAGATAATTAGGATGGATTGGTGTGGACTCAGGACCTACTATGCTGATAATTTTTATACCCTGCTGCCTAACCACAAAACCCACCAGGGCAGTCTGACCCAACAGACGTGGCTCCCCCTCCCCTCTCCGTTTTGTTTGTTTGTTTGTTTTGAAAAAAAAATAATTATTCCACAAATATAAAGAAAATGAAACTTCAACATATTAATTATAAGTGAAATTGTTTCGTCGCCTAACTTAAATATTTAAATTCAAAAAATAAAAAATAAAAAATTTTGAAATACAAATAAGATTGTTGATAGCAATTCAATTTAGAAGGTAAGGTAGATTGAGTAAGTGGGGGTTGGTCTTATTTGATGAGGTTTACTGCGTCCAACATATAGTTATCAGAGATGTCAGTGTTTTAGGCACAGGAATGCTTCCACGTCTCAAACTCCTATTTTTGTTGCGAGGCAGAAACAAACACAGCTGCGTAGCATTTTAACTTAGACTTTAATGCGCTCATTTCATTTTCAATCACTCTGCATATTCATGAGTGGACGTGAAGGGCATTATTTAGGATGTGGAAAAGAAAGGAAATTTTTACCATAACCTTTGAAAAGTCAGTGCTTGGACACAATTATTTAGCACTGTCCTGTCGCTTAAAGTATGCACATTTTGAGTATTTTTATGGCTACTTAATTATGACTTGACTTTTCATTTTGTGCAAAAGAACAAAAAGAGAAGATAAAAGAAATAAGGGATAAACAATATTTTCTTTTTTTAGATTTGACAAATTTTTTTCGATTAAACTATTCTTATAATGGTGAAAATATACTTTTTTACATGTATTAATGTGTCAAGTGTCTAAGGGTAATTTGAAGAAGATTTATTTGATTTATAGTAAATCAAGAGTAAGTCAATCTGGTGTAAGTATTGAATAATAACTGCATTATATTTGTCGTCTAATTGATAGATAATTTAAAAATAATAACAAAAATTAAAAAGTAAAATGCAATAATACTTATAATGTTATTATTCGAATCCCATCAAATGTATAGGTGTTTGTGTCTCAATTTTATGTGAATTTATTGTAATTTGTTATATCTAAATTTTTAGTTATATTCATATATTGATTAAATTGATATATTACTCAATTATTTAATTTTTCTTCAAATATTGATATAATAATATAATTACCGTTTCTATTTTAAAAAAAAAATGGCGGTGTAAGAATTACATATGAGACATACCAAGTGAAAAAGGCCTTTTTTTTCTTCAATGGTTTCCATCACAATATGGTTCAGAATTGTTGTCTGGGCCGGTCACAATCTCAATTCTAAGCTCAGCCCAGAAACGTGGTCTTCTGGCCCATTTATCTCTTATATGGGCCGCTGTAATCCCAAATGTTGGATCGCATTCACTAATATGAACAACAGGGGAAGGAGGATTAGTTCAAGAAAGAAAGGAACAAAATACTAGAAATAAATTAAATTTAATGGAGGATTCTATATTGTGAGTATAAATTAAAATAAAATAAAAAAATAATTAAATAAGGACAAAAAAAATATTTTTTTTTCCATCTATTAAACTTAGAGGGTGTTTGGTTGAGTTTATTTAGAACATTACATAATCCCGTAAGATGTTTTAGACCTTATAAAACGTTAAGTATTATTTAAAAATTTTGCTTTTAAATATTTGAATAAAATAGAAATTTGAAACTTGTAAGATGTTAGTAATCTTAATTTTAAAGTTAATTTGATTAAAGTTGAAGGAGTTTGTTAATTAAAATTTTAAAAATAAGATGGGAATTTCTTTTTTTTTTTTTTTTTAAAGGAGCTTATAAGGTTCAAATCTTAAATTTTTATTTTATAAGCTCATTTTTTCTAAAAATTTACCAAACATGTTTCAATATTTTATAAACTCTAGAATATCTTTAAAATAAATTTAATAATTCATAATTTTACCAAAACACCCTCTTAAAAACTAATAATACATGTATAAGAACTTTTCTAAATAAACCATCATTTTCTTTTCTTCTTTTCTTTTTTCTTTTCAAAATAGATGCTGTTATTATATAATTACAGTACGTTCAATCAATAAATCAATATAATTAAGAACCATAAAATAATAAATTCATATAAAATGAGAAAATACCTACATATTCTATGAAACTCGAACTCATGACCTCACATTAAATCATGAAACCTTAATCTGAATCACTCGATCGGCAAGTTTTCTAGAAAGATCCAACGCAACTATTTGGGCTCAAAATTTTCTACAGAAAATCTTGTAATTGCCACTTAGGTCTGCTCGTTAACAAAAAAACAAAAATACAAATCATCACTAGATAAATATATTTTTAATTAAATAAAACATCTTATTAAAAAAACCAGCATTTTTGTAACAAATTGGGCGTGAGTTCTTCATGTGCTCTAAGTTCTCAGCAACATTGACGCATAGAAACTTGAAAGAAATGTAATATCGTTCTATTTCGATTTTTTACAATTTTTCTTTTAAATTAATTAACTTCATCATTCACTTAAAAAAGAGATTAAATTAGCAAAAAAGAAATCAAGTAATAATTTTAATATAAAAGACTAAGGAATTGTATAATTAAAAAAGACATTAATAATAATAATTAAAGTAGCCCTAAAACCAGGTTCATTGGATGACCAAAGGAAAATCGATATAAGAAACCAGATTACTACTTTTAGCATCCCATCAAGACTCATGTGACTTGATTTGATGCTATAAAGCAAACTTTATTTTCTTTACAATTCACCACTACTTTTGATATTTTTTATTTTTGGGGTTTCCGGTATTGTTAGTTTTTATTTGCTTTCTCGTGATGGGGTTGCTGTCCCTTTTGCTCTCACTCATCTCTACCTACCTACCTATTTTTGGGCACTTCCAAGAAAATTAAAAGAAAAAGAAAAAAGATTTGGTTCGAATCAAGTTTGGTTAGTCCATAATCAATTATATGATAAATGTAATACACTTGTCGTGTAATTAATGCACGTGTTAAGAAAATTGACCAACATACGATAGATGTATCACAGTAATTGTACGTACAATTGATTTGATTCGACTAAATTTGAGTTGGGTAAATTTGATGGCATCTATGATCATGTGTTGTTCAAGAAAAGCAAACAGTGGGTACATGCATGGCTGCAATACAACGTCCGTGAAGACACCTGAATTCACGGAATGGGCAATTATTCATTATAATCAGAGTATGATTAATATTACTAAAATAATAATAACTGAAAATTGTGTTTGCTATTAATTGTTATATATACAAGACAATTATAATTAATTCTTATTAATTTGATGTAGCTGAAGTTCTTTCCTACAACAATGTTAAGAAACCACAACAATTTTAGTACCTAATTAACACTACCATTTACTCATACACAGTGTGTCTGTATAGTTTCTACTGGCCTACATTGATTTATCATGTTGGATTTACTATTTCAAATTCTATTGTATATTATTCTATTTTATTTAAGATCGATATACGCATAATATATATAGGTTTCTAATTAAATAAAATAAAATAACATGATTTTCGTCCATGGTATATATTAAGTGAAATAACAGGGATGCATGTGATAAATTCTGAAATAAAAAAAATGAAATTAGTAGAATAAATTTGCATATGTTGGTGAAAAATCCAGCTGATTCTTGATCTCTCTTTATCATCACACAGACAAAATAAAAGATAAAAGATTGACCACATACAGAATGATGCTAAATTATGTCCACAGACAGTTGAAAAAGTCTCAATCAAAGATCTTCCAAGAACACACTATAAATATAAAGCTTAGGGGCACACCATATCGCCACCTTCTCTGCTTGAATTTCCAACAGCTATATACTCACTCCTATTAGTCTTCATGCTTCAACATCCCATCCAACTTCACCCTAATTACAAATCCCTTTTCAACCCAAATTAACACTTGCAATATCATCATGGCGCCTAATAGGGACACCACATTTTTTCAAAGCTTCACCACCACCACCAATGTGAACCAGAAGCCCCCTAGGCTCTCCATGGAAACCCTAAAACGTACGATCTCAGACATCTCGTTCGAGCTTCTCAGCCAGGAAGCCCTAGACGTCTCAGATAAAGTAATTAGCAACAACAACCACCACGTTTTGCCTCCCATTTCGGAGGTGGAGGACGCTAAGTGCGAGTGTTGTGGGATGTCGGAGGAATGCACCCCACAATACGTGAAGAAAGTGCGCGATAAGTTCTGCGGACAGATGATATGCGGGCTCTGCTCAGAGGCTGTAAATGAAGAGATGGAAAAAAACGGAGGGAAAAGGGAGGAGGCGTTGCAAACGCACGTGAGCGCTTGTGCTAGGTTCAATAGGGTGGGGCGGGCGTACCCGGTGCTATGCCAGGCGGAGGCGATGAGGGAGATCTTGAGGAAGAATAGGGCTAAGTCACTTAGCCCTAGGGACAAGGGGGGTACCAACCAGAAGAAAGGTGGGATTGCCAGGAGTTCAAGCTGTATTCCCGCCATTACAAAAGAGATGACTGCTCCCAAAATGGTCTGAGGATCATGCATGTACGATGGTCTTAATTAAGTACATATAATGTTAATTAATCAATAAATACATGAACGCAGGTTGTTTTCATAATTGTTAATTGCTTAGACTCTAATTTATATCAGTTCATTAAATTGTGTTGTTGGTATATATGTAGATTGTATAATTTTCTCAAGTGATACATACAGCCTTCTTTCTCATATATACCTATTTACTTATAATGCATCCGCTACTCCTTTAATTAATAACATATATATATATATATATATATGTGTCCATGGATGTGAGATTCGAAATCATAATTTTTTAATTGGTAAGGTCTCGCAAGATTAGCTCAAATCGTATTTATGTAAAAGTAAATCACAAGTATAATAAAATGCAAAAATATTCAATTATTAGTGTTGGGGCAGAAAGACAGAAAAGAAAAGGGACAAAGACCTGAACTTCCTCGTGATTTTGGACACATTCGATGAATTTCTGAGGAGATGAAAACCATTCGACTGCTTTACATTATTATAAAGTTAACACAAATCTTTTTTGCAGTGTCGCCAGTTCTCATCACAGCCCCTTTTGTTTCTCGCAAAAACTGCCCCATCATCCACAAGATTAAAAAAATGTGATATAATTTAATAGAAATATATGATTTACAAGCCTTCACATGTGATGTGGTTGTAATTTTAATGAAAGTAATTTTACCTACAACACGATTGTACATTAGGTGAAAATACACAATTTATGAGAGGGTTTTTTGGTATATATGAGAGGTCAAAATCAGTGAAGAGTAGATAGTGTTAAAAAAAAATATTTTTAGTATTTATAGTAGTGTTGAAAAATATATGCTGTGGTGGGTTTTATGTGCTTAACATGTACATCATGTATGTTAAATTACTTTGTTACCCTTACAGGTAAATACATCAATATGTTTTCTCCAGAGGGTAGAAATTAATTTATAGAATTTAAAAGTATTTTTTGCCTCGTAATTTAGATTATTTAATATATTTATCTTTTAAATTTTTTAGAGTAATATTCAGTATTGTGTCTTTTTAATTCACAATTTCATTCATTTTGTTTGCCGGAGTTCACCTCCATCGGCAAGAAGGTTGAACTCCAATGAGAAAAAAGTTGAAATCGAAAAAATAAAAAAGATGCAGGACTAAAATGTTGTCCTAAAAATTAAAAGAACATAATAATTAGCAGAAATGGGCTTATAAGAACAAAAAATCGAATATTGAAATATCACGTGTGAAGCAAATGTGTTTTTCCAATGAGAAGGGTGAACTCCAATAAAAAAAGAACTAAGATCACGAAAATTTAAAAAATACATGATAAAAAATACTACTCTAAAAAATTAAAAAATGAAAATATCAAATATTCTAAGTTACGGGACACAAAAATGTATTTAAACCTTGATTTATAACCAATATATGATTGGAAGTTGAAATTATTAAAAACAAAATAATCAGAGCCAGAAATTAAAACAAAAACCAAATACAATAAAT
Source organism: Sesamum indicum (assembly GCF_000512975.1). NCBI lineage: Eukaryota > Viridiplantae > Streptophyta > Magnoliopsida > Lamiales > Pedaliaceae > Sesamum > Sesamum indicum. The sequence continues at coordinate 16,993,629 of NC_026150.1, forward strand.
ACGCTATGGCCAAAACTTGATTTAAACTGTCTCTTCACATTAATTAAATATTAAAAAGATCACCCGCATTTCAAATTGCTAGTTAGCGACATTGAGAATTATTATAATGTCCGCTCATAAATTTAAATTATTGTAATTCATGATTTTATAATTTTTAAATTAAGTAATATATTGATTAAATTGTCGTATTATTCAACTGCAAACAAAAGCTTTCGATGGACTGTGGACGGATAGATCCATATACCCATTGTAATCAGGTGAAAAACTTGTTGGGCCCTCTTTTGGATGGACGGGCCGGGCCGGCTTGTTTGCATTGACTGAAGCTGTGCTGTAGTTGGGCTCCTCCCTTTGGGATCTAAATTTTGCTCTATTGGGCTTTAATTTGTCTGTAAGCAGAATGTCTGCTTAATGGCTCAGTCACTTGAATTCATATATGGTAGGGTTTCAGTGACAGCTCAAAATAGTGGCAACACTCAATATATATGATATGTTTGAATTTTTATTTAAATTTGAAGGAGTAAATTTATAGAAGAGAGAAAATTATATGGTTGGATTATAACACCCGTAATACATGATCTCTAAATGACTAAGGATGGTAATGGAGTTGGATTAGGCGTGGACTTGGATCCGGATCCGTCCTGTTTGAAACGGATTTTGAAGTTATGATTATTTTGTCAAGTCTAATACGTACAAGACGAGTTGAGTCGTGAGTTCAAAAACTTATATTTTTGATAAATTGACTCTAAAATCGAACCGTTGTCATCCCTATCTAAATTATCCTAATCCATTCCAACTCCCAATAAACAAAACGAAAAAGGAACTAGAAAATAGAAAACTAGCTTTAACAGAAGAAACCCTAACTCGTAGGGTTTTGTGTGGCCATCTCTTACAATTTGAAATTAGGTTAGCTAGCTAATGAACTTGAAAATATTATGAGTGGTCACATGACCCTCATGCCAATCCAATTACTTACCCAATTTGCCAACTCAAAAAGCACTAACAATTGTAAACAATCCATCTCGATTAATTACCAAATTCATGCATATATCTATGTATCTAACTTACAATTCCTGTGTGTGTCTATATATATATATACGAATCTGTGGGCGCGCGCACACAAACACACACAACCGTATGTGTGAGTGTATTTGAAGGGCCTGTGAATGTTCACGAGCCTACGAATGCATGCATGCTTGAATATAGATCCTATAAGTTCCAATATTATAGTTTTCAACTTTGGTGTTCCATTAATTACATGCACATATATATATAATATCTAGCAGGCAGCGTAGAAACCCTAGCTACTTGCAATCACTTCATTTATGGCTGTAACAAGAAAGCAACTCTTACCTGCCCAGAATACAGACCTTTAACCCCTTAAAGGGTTTCAATTGGCATCAAAAGAAACTTAATTAATTATGAAAGCAATGCTTTGACGATGATCCAACCATCTCATGCATATATATATCAATATATCCATTCACTTTCTCACTGTCCCAATTCTTTATTTCACCATTACGACCAACACAACCTGCTGATGCATGCACACTATATATCATATTGCCAAATTTGTTTATATTCTTCTGCAAATCATGAAAGAGATAACAGTCAAAGCCAACGAAGTTGAAACCAATCTCCTCTCGATCATGGTACACTCCAACTTCTCTACGTATATAGCCTCTTCACTACAAGAAATAATGTCATTAGCAACAATATATACAGATTCATTGCAAAAATAGTGGAATTCATTGCTATTTAAGAATATTTACTTGTTGATTAGCTCGTTATTGATTTTAGCACATAATTTTTCTGTGTAGAAAATTTTTTACTAACAAAAATATTTGTTATTCAAATTTTAGGGAAACTTTTCAAGTTTTTGCCAAGCTTAACTATGAAGGTTTACAATATTAAAATTCCTTTCTAATCATAACAAGAAAATATTTCATTTAACTTGAAATTCTACTTATCCCTTGCTAAGTTCAGGTGTTAATTAGCAATAAATTTACTCTCGTTTGTGTGACAGAGTGCTGATCATCATCATCATCCGTTGCTGCGAAGGGCAGTGTCCGACGTAACACACGAAATAAGCAGACTGGGGAAAGATTTGGAGAGCATTATTGAATTGGATGAGACAATATTGGAAGCAGAATGCGAGTGCTGTGGGCTGAAGGAAGAGTGCACGAATGAGTACATTTCCAGAATCCGAAATTCATATTCGGGTAAATGGGTTTGTGGGCTGTGCTCGGAAGCAGTGAAAGAAAGGTTAAGGCAGGTAGTGGGCATTGAGGAAGCCATGATCACTCACACAAATTTTGTCCAAGACTTCAATAACACCACTAGGCTTAATCCCAAGCTATCATTCACATTTGCAATGAGGGATATTGCCAAGAGGAGTGGGCAGAAAAGGAAGATTTTATCCGGCGGGATGCAGAACATAATCGCCAGGAGTTCTAGCTGTGTTCCAAGGATTACTACTACTGCAACATAAACCAATAAATCCACTTTTAAAGGGAATTAATTATACATATATATGTATATATATATATGTAATTGTTAATTGTGTGTTGTATATCAATTAATCACGACTGTGTTCAACTTAAATAATCTTGACAAAGATCGTTGCACCAAAGATCGTTGTATCAAAGATCGTTGCACCAAAGATCGTTGTATCAAAGATCGTTGCAGTTTGTTGTAAGGTCGATACCAAAAGTTAAAATTAGTGATATCACAATTTTCAATAAATTTTTACCTATCATAATTTTTAATGAATTTTTACCACAACCAAATATTTGGGGCAAAATTTACCACGATATCCATGGCGACTATAGCACACTAGCACACAATTTTTTCCGTAGCAAATCAATTCACACTACAACAAAATATGATATTAGTAACAAATTATCAAATGATAATTTTAAAGTTATTATTAATAATATATATCAAATGATAATAATTTTTATCTTATTACTATATAATTATTAGTAACAAAAAATATGTATAAAGTTGTCACTAAATACAATTAGTGACACATCTATAGTGACAAATATTATTTGTTATCACTAAATCGTTACTATACATGAATCACTAATTGTATTTAGCGACAACTATATGCACATTTTTTTTGCCATTAATTCATGTTAATAATCATTTTTATAAAATAATAATGATTATTAAAATCATAAAATTTCTTATTGTGACAAATAAACCGTCTTGTCACTTGGTGTTTTTTGTCACTAATATTCTATTCCCTTATAGTGTCGTTGCAAAATTCGCGGCAATGGGGCAATTATATTTTTTATTTTTTTGTAATAGAGACTTATAGTTTCTTACTTAAATTAAGTTGGGTCAAATAAAAAATTATAAATAGGTTCGATCATACAAACTTGTACAACTTATTAATGAATAAAATTATAAATAATACTTCAAATCACAAAATTTTGTCACTTTAATTTACATATATTTCAAGTTTCAGTAGTGTTTTTCTTGTGAAATCGTCAATTCAACACTAATTTGTCCGAAAAGTTGTAGAAATTAATTTGGTAAATATAGTACGTATAAGCCCTCCATATGCATGGGCCATTATAAGTAACAAATATAAGAAACGACACATCTTAAATAGAACCACTTTAATCTTATATTCTCTTACATTTGAGTTTGGCTTCAACATATATATGATTGAATTTATGTACTTCTTTTTCCATCTTTTGAAGATATGTCGAGATATAAATATGAAGATGGAAAGATATAATGATTATGTCACAATTATTTCTTCTAAAACTATATTAGAAATAAATTGTTGTAAAATATTATCAACTCCCCACCATTTATGGCTATGCATGAAATGAAGAATTACGCCATTTTTTGTTTTCCCTTTCCTTTAAAGAGACAAAAGCAAAAGCGTTGGGTGCATTTTTAGTGAGAAGTGGTCCTAAATTGAACAAGAAAACCCCAATGGCAATAAGTGAAGAAAGTATATATACATATGGTCCCAACATTTCTCAATCCCCAAAACCTTTTGCACCCCATTATAGAAGGTAAGACCAAAGTTGATGCAACCTTCTAACCCAGCACGTGACTCTCACACGTGCATTGGACCACCCTCCATTTTAATTTTTCAAAAAGTTGCATGTGAATTTAATCACTGTATTTTTTGATCCCTTCCTCAATTATTTCTTTTAAGGCCGAAATGATGGAGTTGCTCCCACTGGTCAGCCCAATAGATCCAATTCTGCTTACCAATGAGTAAGGTAGACTATAACTTGTGCAGTTATACTAACTTGACAGAGTCATATATATGTTCAATTCAACAAAGTGATTCAACAAACAATAGAAATTTTACCTTAGACAAACCCTTCATATTTTAGACCACGTCGCCCTAAAATATCTTCAATCAATTCCTCCTATATCCCTGCAATCCGCCCTGTCAAGCAGCAAGAATTGTCTCCTAGAGTTTCGAGTTGACAGGCAAAGCACCTTCTAACGGCCATATCTTCGTCAAGATAAATCCAACTTTCCAATGATATGTTGTAACCAACTATCAGATTCGACTCTAAACCCTCTTATAAATAGAGCCCATAGTACAATCAATTTGATAAAATAAGCTATCTACATTCTACACATTTTTCTCTGGGCCAACAGCACGAATAGTCATTTTGTGCTCACTCTTTGCACTCCACAAGTGTACTTTAGATTATATCTCGATATTTTATCACTTCACACTAATTATTGCACCATTAGCTTATATTATTTTCAAATTTTTTCAGTTCTTTTTTTTTTTAATTCAATTACTGATATAAGCATTGGAGTGCTAATCCTATTTTGCAAGTTAGTCTTTTCTTGAACTTAAAAAAAATCTTTCAGCCATGGTGATGTTGATGTACTCCATTACGCATCAATTTTATTTTTTAATTTAAAAAGAAGGAACCATATTGCATTGATGAATTAATATAGCCCTCTATAATTTATGAGTCTTTGATGTTCCAATATTCATATATTTGGGCAATTGGGAGTTTTTAGCTTTGGAGTGAGATATAATCATTCAATCCAATTAATATTATATGTTGTTAATAAATATATAGGTGGTCAAACTCAAATATTACTTGGGGTTGACTTTTAATTAATTAAAATTATGATTATAGTAATTGGAGTAGGTCTGGGGTCCAGGCCTGACCCAATTCTAGTTGGATAGATCATTTGGGCCTCACCTCTACATCTATGCGTTGCTGCCCCATTTCAAGCTCATATGTCTTCCAATAATTTATCTCAATTACGGAGTTTCCCGAAAAAAAGAAAAAAAAAAAAAAAGTGAAATGGAAAAAAGCCATCCGATTTGAGTTGTGATAGATAGGCTTTCGCTGTTTGGTAACAGTTGCATGAGGACTCAATTTTGTAGCCAATTACTCCAAATTAGTTATAACACAAAAATAAAAATAATAATTAAATTAAGTATAAAGAATGTTTGTTTTCGAGTTTTGATGTATATATAGGCAGGTAATATAGTTAGTTTACTTGAATTTCTTCTCACTTTGATAAGGGATATGTTTACAGAGAGTGAATTGCATTTAATTTTAATATTCGTGTCCCCAAAATATAAATATATATATATATATATATATATATTAGTAGAGAGAAAACACGAATATTAAAATTAAATGCAATTCACTCTCTGTAAAATTCGACATCAAATTATCTATAGAAATGACATTAAACACGATTTTCTAGTCACTATGTTTAATAGTGTCATATTACACACTACTCATGTCACCGTTACATTGTGAAAATTATTCTTGTATTAAAAAATTTTACTAATATTATAATTTGTCTTGGATGATATAAACTTTAAAGGCATGGAATTATTTAATGGTCAATGATTTTCTCTTTTTTTTTTTTGTTGGGAAAAAAAATTCTCAGCCCTTTTGTTTTAAAAGAAGTGCTATATTTTATTGACAACTTTGTTGCATCAAAGTAGATTAATTAATGGAGGGCGCACACAACCTAGTGGAGTGGAGCCCTAATACCCTTCCCTTTGTTCACATTAACACTTTCAAATTAAATTAATTGCACTTCATCTCATGGTCACATTGGACCACACTCCAATAAATAAATAAATAAATAACAAACCCTTATCTTGAAAAGCAACCAACCCTCCTTATTTAGTGGAATTGGCCTGCTCGGCTTCGTCATGCCTACCTCATCCATCTCAACTAGAAAACCCAACCTTTCTTTATTTCAAATTAATTATACCATTCCCCCCCCCCCCTTTTGGATTATAATTATATTTAAATATTTACATAAAATAAGACTAATACCCATATATATATATGACGGGATTCGAATTTGTGATTTTAAATTTATTTATGAAATTTTAATTTTAATCATTAAGCTAGAAACATTATTAGTAATCATAAGCCTCGTTAAAATATTTGATTGAGCTGTGTGATTTGGGAAAAATCTTACTCGAATCACTTTTAGTCGAACCAAACTAATCACAGAGCATGTGTGTATCATATTGCTGTGTGATTGGTCACTTTTCTCAAATTGTACACTTATTATGGGATAAATGTAATACACTTATCATATGATTGATTTAAATTTGATCGAGTCGGGTTGGGCTATAATTTTCTTTTAGATTTAATGAAGCAAAAAAGTGGAAGATGATATTTTAGTAGAAACAGAAAGAGGGGCATTAAATTGTGTATGATTGTCCTCTTTACAGCATAATGGCATAACTTAACTTTCCATTATTATTAAAAATGAAAGGGGATGAGGAGTGGATAGTGCATACACATATCCAATTCAACATAGATTTTAATACTAGTTAAGTACATGCATTCTTGATTATTATTGGCTTTAAATGGCGCATGACGCAGATGCAATCTCTCAAAGATTTAATTATCTTTTAATCTTCTCCAACGAAAATACAATAATTGGTGAAATTAAAGTATTGTAATTCACACTGTATCAAACAAATTATAGGTCATTTCAAGATTAGACGTATTGGTGCGAGAGTTGGTGGTGATGGTCATGGCCCGTACGTGTCCCAGCCCAATTTAGTATGTAGCAAGCACGGCCTTTCAATTCTACAATTTACAAATTCATATTTGGATTTTTAGGCAAAAAAACACAAGGCTGGCTATTTGGATTTACGTGAAATATTACAAATCTCGATTTACGGATTCATTTTCCTTTCCTAATTTTTATTACATTTCATATACTAACGTTATGTTGTGTATAAATTTTCTTTTAAATAAAATTAAAGAAAAAATGAAGTGCGTACCCATTTTGATCTAATTAATTTGCATGGTGGGGAAGAATATGTAGATAATTAAATTTTACATTAAATATTTTATAAACTTTAATTCACCATTAATCTTTTGACCAAGGTGCCAAGAACGTGAACAGCTAGCAAACATGTATCTTAGTTAATTAATTCATGTAAAATAATTAATATTATTACACAGGAAAATAAAACCGATCGAACACACACACACACACACCCCCATATATATATATATATATATATGTATATCATACAATATTTTCAATTTAGTCTGAGGTGCATACAACGTATATTATATATTTGGAATATGCGAACTATAATTAAATTTCTCATAAATATTTATAGAATCTTCACTTTGTATATATATATATATATATATTGTCTATGCTAAAAAAAATAAATTTTATTTTTACTTACAAATAGGATTTACTTACACTGTGGCACCAATTTTTCAAATTATCAAAAATATTCTTAATTTATTTTTCAATCACCCCTACTCAAATTCGTCTTCTCATTTATATCTATATTTCTATCTATATCTAAACTATTATAAAAAAAAAAAAAAAGAGGCGCTACAGACATAAAGTAGTAGTTTTAACACACTGCACTAATTTTTGGTGATCCCAACTAACTTACTTAATTTGTCGAGTTTTACATTAACTTAATTGTACAATTAATATAATATTTTTATGTATAATATATATTTTAAAATATAAAATTATTTATTATATGCATGTCAAAACAACGTGTTACGATGTCTAATTATAGAAAAACGGCAACAACAACTTTTGGTGCGACATATATGTTGAATGTTTGAGCGGGGTGCAAAGAACGTGAATGACACCGGAAGAGAGTAGTGTCAGAAATCATGGTACGTAATTAACGTGAAATGCATAATTGGGCAACATAACAACACAATTTTCTCATTTTATATAACCAAATATGCATGATGAAGAACTGAACGCATGCCAACACAATATTTGCGTACAATCGAATCAAATTAATCGTAAAATAAGTGTGATGTATTGTTATATTTTTTAAATTGTACATCAATTATACGATAAATAATATTTATTATAAAATTAATTTAAATTCGAAATTGATTAGAATTCTCAATGAATGATTTGAACAGTTTAAAATCATCACGAAAACGTATTTTTATTTTTGAAAAAGCATATGGAAAATAGTAGAAAAATGGAATGAAGAAACAATAAAGCATGCTAAATTGACAAAGACAAGACACTGTATATTCCTTGGAGAAATGGAGGGTCCCCCAATTACAAGTGATACCAACCCCACCCATTTTAGCAAAAAGATATTCCACTTTTTCATTCCCATCTCCCAACAATCTACATTTTCTTTTTGCTTTTTCCCCATTTCTCCCTCTTCTACTGCATTTATATGTATGTATGCTTGTCTCTATTTTTCATTAAAATAAAATTTACTATTAAAAGTTGTGATAAACCATACTATTATATAATACAAAACTTTAATTTTTAATTAATCATTCCAAAAATATTTGCCGCAAAAACCACATTAAACAATTAAATGTTGTCAAGTCGTGGTTGATTTATTTTTAACCATGATAATCAGTTATGGTTAAATATTATATTTCTTATAGTGTTTCAATGATCCAATAGTACATTTCAAGCTCCTCACAGTATTCAAAAAAATAAGTGAAAACTGTCTACTTTAATATACGTATTCAAGAACTAATTTAAATTTATCTTCATTGTAACAAAAAGAATGCAAAAAAAAAATAAAGGTATTCATATATAAAGATTGGAAGGAATTGGAGAGAAATATTGGATAGATTTTTGGTCAAGTGTAAATCAGAGGTGGTAAGGGAAAGAAGAGGGTCACACGATTTGTGCAGTGTTGATGGTGCAAATAAGAACAAGAGGGAAAAGCAAGAAGAGCATGGGTCACCAACTTTTGAGCTTAAACGGTTGCTCAATTTCCTTGTCACTTTCCAGTGCCAGTGCCAGTGCCAGTCAAAAGAGCATTTTGGTAATACATCCGACAAAAGTTAACCCTTCTGTCCCTGCTCCAAATTCTTTCCTTTAAACCATTCGTGTGTGTCCAAACCCCAATTCAGCCTCACCTTACCTGCATTCTCGTATATACCCACTATTTTCCCTGCCCATAATTTCATCCTCACTTCTTCTATCTATTTATATACTCTTCATACCTTCTTGCCTCCCCTCAAACCCTAGCTACTCTCTTCCAGTTCTCTTTTGTATCTATAACTACTCTCTTTCACTTAATTCCCAGTTACCAGCTGCTTTTTTCTGTTGCAAGATTCTTGTTCTTGCTTATTCCAACTTCTCTTTTGGTACGTCACGTGACCTTCACTTGATTTATTCATATATGCATATGGTGTGTGATTATCTGAATATATGTATATGTTTGGATGATGATTCTTGAAACTATTTGTTTCATGCAAAAGTAGTTTCAGATGACTGTACGAGGGGTCGCTGATTATTTGTATGAATTGTTAATTTCTGGTGATGGTAGGCAGGCAGCCGTGCTTTCTTGCTGTTGCTGGTTCTTGTTGTTGCTTTTCTTGTCCGTATGATGATGATAACAAATGCCATTTTTTTATTTGTCTATGTATGAAAGATTCTTCATAAAAAGCTGTGTGAGTGTGTGTCTGTGTTTATGTTCTTTAATTTTCTTTCTTTACTGGAGTTTTTATAATAATAGCATCATCAGATCCAAGATTAATTATGGTGATAATTGCTATTCTTTTTCATGCTGCCTTCCTTTGCAGAAAAATGAAGGGTTGTTATCTCCATTAGCTGGAGCCTGAAAGTTGCTGATCAGCTTTCGGATCTCAGTCCTTTGAGCTTGTAATCAAAGTGTGGTCAGCTGAAATGGCGAAGAAAGGATTGAAAAGATACGAAATGATTATGGACTTTATGTTCCTGTTTCTGTTCATCATCAACTTGTCCGCATGCAGAGGGTCTGAAGTTGAATTTGAGCTGCTCTTGTCCATGAAAGCTTCAATAAATGATCATTCTCATGCCCTCAGCAACTGGAACTCATCTGTTTCTTTCTGCAAATGGAATGGAATCACCTGTTTCGGCTCGTCCCACGTGTCGAAAATCGAGCTCCCCGGCAAGAACTTGTCTGGAAGAATTCCGGAATCCATTTTCAGATTGCCGAATATCCAGTCCATTGATCTATCCAGCAATCAGTTGTCTGATGAAATTCCTCGGAACTTATCATCTTGTTTTTCTCTCAGATATCTCAACCTGAGCAGCAATAACTTGACTGGGCTGATCCCCAGCGCCCACCTTCCAGTTCTTGAAACGCTGGATTTATCAAATAATATGCTCTCAGGAGAAATCCCAGAAGATATTGGACTGTTTTCAGGCCTCAAAGTTCTTGATTTTGGGGGCAACGTTCTATCCGGAAGAATTCCAGACTCAGTAACAAATATGACAATGTTGGAATTCTTGACCTTGGCATCAAACCAATTGACTGGTGAAATTCCAAGAAAATTAGGCCTGATGAAGAGTTTGCGGTGGATATATCTGGGATACAACAACTTCTCAGGCGAGATTCCAAAGGAGATTGGTGAATTAACAGCTTTGAAACATCTTGATCTGGTTTACAACAATCTCACAGGTGAAATCCCTTCATCTTTAGGCAATCTCATGAATCTTGAGTACCTTTTTCTCTACTTCAATAAGCTCACTGGTCCCATTCCAAAACCCATTTTCAATCTCAAGAAATTGGTATCACTCGATTTAAGTGATAATTCCTTGTCGGGTGAAATTCCTGAACTGTTCTCACAGCTGCAGAATTTGGAAATTCTCCACTTATTCTCCAACAATTTCTCAGGAAAAATCCCAAATGCTTTATCTTCTTTGCCTCACCTGCAAGTCCTTCAACTGTGGTCTAATAGATTATCAGGTGAAATTCCTAGAGATCTTGGCAAGTATAATAACCTCACTGTATTAGACCTTTCCACCAATAATCTCACCGGAAAAATCCCAGAAAATCTTTGTGCATCAGGCCGTTTATTTAAGCTCATCCTCTTCTCAAATTCCCTGGAAGGTGAAATTCCAAAGAGTTTGAGCCTCTGCAAGAGCTTACAGCGCGTTCGACTTCAGAAAAACAGGCTCTCTGGTGAACTTTCACCAGAATTCACAACGCTGCCGGTGGTTTACTTTCTTGATATCTCAAGCAACAATCTATCTGGCAGGATTGACGACAACAAATGGGATATGCCACAACTTCAAATGCTGAATTTGGCGAGCAACAGCTTCTTTGGGCCGGTTCCAGGTTCTTTCGGCAGCAAGAAGGTGGAAAACTTGGACTTATCCGGGAACAATTTTTCAGGCAACATCCCACAAAGCTTTGGGGAATTATCAGAGCTAATGGAACTGAAACTAAGTGAGAATGAACTCTCAGGCCAAATTCCTGATCAATTATCTTACTGCAAGAAGCTTGTGACTCTGGACCTCAGCCATAATCATCTCACGGGAGAAATTCCCACCAGTATCTCTGCCATGCCAGTTCTTGGTCAGCTTGATTTGTCTGTCAATGAACTGACAGGAACAATTCCAGCAAATTTAGGGAATGTAGAATCACTTGTTCAAGTTAATATTTCCCACAACCACTTTCATGGCAGCTTGCCCTCCACAGGGGCATTTCTTGCCATCAATTCCAGCGCCGTGACTGGTAATAAGCTCTGTGGTGGTGAGAAGACAAGCGGTTTACCACCATGCGATGGGGTTAAAAACCACGCTCGTTGGTTCGTGTTAATCTTTTTTCTTGCCTTCTTGATGATGTTCGCGATTATCGTTTCCTTTTCCATTTTCGTCAGGCAAAGGAAAGGATCGGAATTGATGAAGAGGGTGGAAAGTAATCAAGATGGCACTTGGGAACTGCAGTTCCTGAATTCAAGAGCTTCAAAATCGATAAGGATAAAGGATATCATCTCATCCTTGAGAGAAGAAAATCTCGTGGCAAGTGGAAAAACAGGTTTGTCGTACAAAGGCAAATCCGCCTCAAACAACAAGCAATTCTTGGCCAAAAAAATAGCTTCAATTTCAACAGGCTATTGGATGGACTGGACTCAACTCTATAAAGTTAACCATCCAAATATTGTGAAGCTGCTCGCAACGTGTAGATCAGGAAAGGCTGCCGTTTTGGTGTATGAGTACATTGAAGGGAAGCATTTGAGTGAAGTTATTCAAGGCCTGAGCTGGGAACGTCGGCTTAAAGTTGCTGTTGGAATTGCCAGAGCCCTTAAGTACTTGCATTGTTATTGTTCACCTAGTATCATAGTTGGCGACATCACTCCTCAGAAAATCATGGTAGATGAAAAGGATGAAGCCCATTTGAGATTAAGTCTACCTGGGATTGATTATCTTAATTCAGACAGCAAGTGTTTCAACTCCTCTGCCTATGTTGCTCCAGGTAATCTAATTAAGACTTTTGATTAATTTGAAGCATATTATCATGTTCTCCAAAGTCTTTTCATGCTCTTTTAGGCCAATACTCATAGATAAAATTTCAAACCTATAAAAATCCCTGATTCATGCATAAGTAATTCAATCATGAATGTGGCTCAACTTTCTTGTTGCAAGTACGAATATGCATAGATGTTTCACTTTATCAGTATCCCTCTACATAAAAGAGTGTGATAAAATCATTGTGTAGCTGAATTATACAAATCCATCTCTTTTCCATGTAATCATGTGCATGCACGTACACTTTTTCAGAAGCTGCAGAAACCAAAGGATCATCCAAGGGCTTGACGACAGAAAAGAGCGACATATATGGATTCGGGCTTCTCCTGATTGAACTCCTGACGGGGAAATCTGCGGCGGATCCAGAGCTGGGGATCCATGGAAGCGTTGTAGAGTGGGCGAGATACTGCTACTCAGATTGCCATCTTGAGATGTGGGTTGATACAGCATTAATCAATAATAATAATAAAGTAGTGAACCAGATTGTTGAGACCATGAATCTTGGGCTGCAATGCACCGCGGGGAATCCAGCAGCCAGGCCATGCGCGATCGACATAGTGAAGAGTTTAGAGTCAGTTGTGAGATCGGGTTCTTGTGTTTCTTCAGGGTTAAAGCTTTTCTCTGTTGGTCTGTAATAGCCTTTCCTTTTTGTTTTGGCCCCAGACTCCATATGCCTTTTTCTTGGACTCCATATGCCTTTTCTCTCTCTCCCTTTGTCTCTCTATGGCATAAGGTTAAGAAAGTGATGGTTAATGCGTCTTTTGGTTGATGTTGTTTGTAATGACAATGCTACTGTATAATTAATTGTAGATAGAAGAATGAATTAAGTTAATTCTAATTAATATATAAACCATCTTCCCAATTTATTCTTTTCTTTTCTTTCTGGTAATTATTTGATAATTTCACTAATAAAAATAATTTTAATTATGACGAAAATATCAACCATGGAATATATAGTTGCAGTCAATATGCTTAACATTATCTGCAAAAACAATAATTAATGACCGTTGTACAATGGTACGTAATCATTAGAATTCTCAATTTTTGAATTGTACTTTGTTAGTAGAGTAAGGAGGAAAAGTGAGGAAGATAGGGAGATAAATTGCAATAATCAGTCTTATATGTTGCAATGGTAGGAGAAGGAAAAAGAAGAATGTGATTGTAGGAAAGAAGAGAAGGAAGGGTCATAATCAAGAAGAGTGAGATATATATATATATATATGTGTATATAGGTCAACAACTAAAAATCAAAAGAAATTTCAAACTGTTGGAGGGGACCAATCACCAATCACCAATCACCAATCACCGATCCATACATACATACATATATTATTCTCTTCTCTTCAAAGGTCTGGTGAAGGAAAGAATGATGATTGTGATAGTGTTTGTCTCTTTGTCTAACACTACTTTACTGCTTTAGGATCCAAACATATCTCAAAACTTTCACTCTCCCATCCACCAATTTCTCTTCTACATATCTACTCTATATTATAATAATGACTCAATTTATAATCATAAATACTTAATCATTATTTGAAAAATTATCAATGCTCTATCATTTTAATGATTGTTTACAATTAATCATCCAATTAGTTAGATTTTTATCAATTTTTTATGATAAATTGACCAAAATACTCTTGTGGACTATATTTATTTTCGTAGATTTTTTTATGAGCTAAATGCACAATTTTTTATATTTAAAAAATATATATACAGTAAAGGTAAAATTGGCAATTCCAAACCTCCATTTAAGAATTACAAAATTTCATGATATCAGGATAATATTTTTGTAATTTTTCAAACAGCATTAGGATATTTGTAATTATATCAAATTTTAAAAAAACCCGTTGTAATTTACCTTATAATAATGCATACTTCCTTCACATGCATATATATATATATATGTATGTATTCTCTGGAATAGCCCATATATTTTAAACCAAATAAAAAAAAACGATTTTGCTTCATTCCAAAACCTCCATACACCTTTTGTCAGAGCACGATTCTGCTTCATTCTAAAGACTTGTCCTTTCCTTTTGGACTCTAACAACTATGGTTGTTGAGAATTGGAGTTGAGAAAAACTATCAGATCAATTATTATAATATATATTCTTAATTAATTATTAGTTATTTGTCTAAAAGGGCTTATGTGTTGTTCCAAAAGCCCAAATCATATGGGCCTAATTAATTAAAAAGCCTCTTTTGAGGCCGAAGAATTTTAATTATTTAGACATTTAATTAATTAAAAAAAGAAATTAGAGATGCTTAATGGTTGAGTTTGAATTAATTAATTAGGTACGTACATATATAATACTCTTAATGATCATTGTTATAATTACAACACTAATAATTGGTAATCATATTATTGCATGCATTGCAATATGTGATTAGAGCAGATGGGTGTAATAATTAGTAAGTGTACAGTAGATGATATATTGTTAGGACAAATGAGTATAATTAATTAAGGTTAATGCTTCCTTAGAAGGCTCCATTGATTAAGCATAATTAGGTCTCAAAATTATTACATTTATTTACTCAAACTCAAAGAGGGATCCCATAAACATATTCTAATAAAATTTATTTGGTCTTTCAGAGAGGTTAATAACTCATAAAAATATATATATATTTGGCAAAATTACATTTTTAGTCCCTAAACACTTTTGAATCTAAAAACAAGTTCAACCATGCATACTAAATCAAGCAGTATTATGATCAGTCGCCTTTTAATTCAAATTTGGAGCTGTAATGGAAATGATTGGTGAAAGCAGACAAGTTCAAATTGAAACAAAAAAGAGTAGGTAGGTGAATAGCTAGAACTGGGGTAAAGTGAACTATGAGAGACACGTACACATGATGAAGGTCAAAATTAATTTGAAGGAGTGAGTAGTCAATTATTCTCTTTCCAACCAAGCATGCAACTTGATAAGATATCAGGCTCGATTACGTGTGATTTAGATTATCGATTGCGATCTTACCATATTACCTCTTTGAATCGAATAAAATTTGAGGATAAAACAAACTGTGAAGCTAGTCGGGTTCGTCCCGACGACAACACTCCGATACTTAAGTAAGTTTGAGGTCAAAGGAAAAATAGGCGATCTAAATGTGCGATTAAGATGATTGAAGTGAAGATACCTCTTGCTGCCGTGACGTGGGCTATTTGTACGGCTTTTTGTGGGTCCTACTCCCGAATGCATGTTGTCTCCAAGATTGTCCATGCAATGACTAAACACCTCCTCAGTGCGTCATCTGTTCGAGTCGTTATACGGGTCGAACCCGAATAAATCTGACCCGACTGACATGATATTAATCGCAATGATCAACGATATATATATATATATATATCTTTGCGACCTCATTATTTTAATAGAATCCTCATCACAATCGTATATATATATATTCTATCTTTATAATAATTCTGTGACCAATTTGCTTTCCGCATTGTAATAATGAATGGTTGCTAGCTTCGCAATATCCTACAGCGGACTCAACAAACATTAATGATTACTCCGAACAAGAAGAAGAACCAGTATTCATGAGAAGTAGACAAGATTCTGTCCAAAAACAAGAGTCTAAACGCATAGATTTTGTTAGCAGCTGACATTTTGAAAAAAGGCCCAACAGCTAAGAATATTTGCTGGATTTTAATTTTTAATTTCATCTCAAAAGATTCAAGAATTTAAATGATGATGATGATAGCTAGCTAGCTAGCTTTCCTTCTTGGAGACCATGCACTAAAGCTTTCTTCTTTCCCTTGAAAAAGGCCCTTTTCCTCTCACTATTTGGTCAAACAAATTCACTCAATAGTTGAAGGAAGAAATTATTTTTTCATTTTTAACTTTCCCCTTTTTCTTTTCTTTTCTTTCTTTTTTTTAAGATTTGATGTAATGATAAGGGGTGATTGGGTACACACGTGCGAACCATTATTGGAATTCTCATCCATGCATGTATACCAACCCCACTTCAATTTGAGGAGTAATTCTTCTTTCTTCTCCTTTTTTTTTTTTAATTTTTGAAAAAAAAAGAAAAACTTCTTGGAGATATCAATTGACCAATGCACTTTGAGTTTTGACTGTATATGTATATACGGGTTGTAAAATGGGTAGGGTCCTAAATGGATTCAATTGAAGAATTCAAAATATTGGATCCATGCATGTGTTTCCATCTAAGAGTAATTAATGTAAGTATGATTTATACATTTAGGTGATGTATATTTAATTTTGATTATGCATGTTTGGGTAATATTTGTGGTGAATATAATTAACTTGAGCCGCACTCGTCAAATATTAAATTGATCTTAAAATTAATTTATGTACGTATCTTTTGTTGATTCAAATTCAGTCCATAATCATGTATCGATATATTATCCTATATAACCAATGTAACCACAATCAATTAATTATTAGAAATAACAATTTATATTACAGAAATAGGTAAACTGATTAGTAAAAAGTTGGGAGGGAAAGACAAAATTAAACCCTAATAGATACTCTTTTTTTTTTTTTTTTTGGTTCCTTTTTTCCACTTAAACTTTGAACTTCTGAGTGTAGGGTTGAATTGATGTAGGAGATGTAATGGAAGTGGAAGTGGGGATTGACAATTTGACATGGGGTGGAGCAAAAGCGTGCTATGTATATGGGGAAAGTGTTACTGATGAGAATCTGTTTCTTGGGAGAATTTTCTGATTTCTAATGTACGTACGCTTTTTGTCTGAAATAATTATTATGACGTGCTAGCTGTACCACCATATCTTATAATCCCATAACTTATAACTCAGATTATTTCACTTTCGAACCACTAGCTAGCTTAAAGAATTGATGATGACGATATATATATATATATGAAAAATCTATATGAGTTTGAACTAATTATACGACAAATGCAATACATTTAATATATGTAATTGGTGTACAGTTCAGAAAAAATGATCAATCGTATGACAATCATCTTACATTTGTTCTATGATTAATCTGGTTAAACTAAATTTAATTTAAATAAGAATTTTGGTGGAATAACTCAACATGATGAGAAAATGGTCCTTTTGGTGTGATTGAAGGAAGAAGCAGGCCTATGCTATCACCTATCTATACTTTTAACAACAAATGCATATGCCAAACTACTACTCTCCAAACATAGTTTTATGTAATTCCAATCACTGTATAAGTCAATTTTGTGGGGGACAGTATGGCTGTATCACAAAGTACAACTCCATCCACTTTCCATTTCTCATTACATGATACCATTGTGTGTGTCTCTGTGTCTCCTCTCTCTCTCTCTCTCTCTCTATATATATATATATATATATAAAGAGAGAGAGAGAGAGAGAGAGAGAGAGAGATAAAGGGTCTTTAGAAATTGCAAATTTTGGAACAGTGGTGTTGTGGAAGTACAAAAAAATATGGGAAATAATGATATGTCTTGAGATTTCTTGAAATTGGTGTAAGAGGTTTAATTAATTAATTAATGTGGTCAGAGAGATGCAAAGAGAATTTGACTAAGTGTGTTGGTCACTTAAAACTGTGTGGAAAAGAAGCTTGCTAAGTGTTTTTAAATTAATGTGAGTGGAGAACTGGAAACCTCTCTATCAATTAATATATACATATATATATATATATATATTGTCAAATAAAGCATGCTAACAGCTTCAAAGTAACTTTTCTAAGCCACCATGCGAAAACAAGACAAGATATAATTATATATAATAAAGGTTAAAGTGAAAATAAAATGACTTTCATATTGCACAACAAATTTTTTTTACTCAAATCAAGTTTGGTCAAACCTAATCAGTCACATAGTAAGTGTAATATACTTGACATATTTAATGTAATTGATCATTTTATTTTAATTATACACCAATTTACATAATAAGTATTACATTATCATGTAATTGACTCAAATATAATCAAATATCAGTCTGAGTTAAGAGTTTTCCTAATAGTAAAATGTTGAAAAATACAAGACTATAGCGCAAAGACAAGGAATTTGTTGAATTTGGGGCATAACGATGTTGTTCATGTGAATTTGTACCCACATCAATTATAAGTCGTTATATTACCAATAACATCATTACTATAAGTTAATCTAAGTATTCGTAACTCATGCAGATACAAATTCACGTACGCATCATAAAATTTCCCGAGTGTTTGTGTTGGGTAGAATTGTTCATTTTCAGAAAAAGTATAGGGTGAATTCAGAGAGTGTGTGTGGCCACAATAGGTGAAGATAGGGTGAAAACATGATACACTTTACAGTGTTCAATTACTGCATCTTGTTTCTCCTCATTCAAGGAAAAAGAAGATAGCAAATATTATTATAGTTTCCAAAATGGAGGGGTCAGACAGAGAATCTGAGCAATAGAAATCAGACAGCATTCAGGAAACTTGTGATTGGAGGCCATCATGAATTTATCATACACTCTTCAACTTGATCACAAACCATTTTAGACATTCTTGTCTCATAAACCCATCTCTTGTCAGTGGAGATTTAGTAGATGTTGGAAGCATTTTGAGAGGCCTATATGCCCAAACAAACCTGACCCCACTCCCATTAATCATCAAATACTGCTCAAGACATCAACTTTTTCTCCTCTTTTTTTTTTTTTTTTTTTCCCAACGAAGGAAAATTAGTTTTTTTCTCAGATTTTTAAAATGACAAGTTTTTTTCTTTTTTGAATTTTATTATCAGGTAATGGATTAATTTATTTGAAAACAAAGAGAATGTGCTGCATTTTCATTCTAAAAGATCATCATATTTTTTGAGTTCGTCTACATGACTTCCCCTATGTTCTTAATACAACAAAAGGGCACAAGTGAGAAAGTCGAAACTAACGACTATAAAATTATAAGTACGAATTTCATGGATATATGTTTGGTCTTTATCTATTTAGTAGTAGTTACTTATCTAATTTTAGTATTAATTATTACTTAAATAAGTTAATTAAGCAGACAAGATGGGAAGAGAAACAGTATTTTGACATAAATTAAGGATAATTTAGAGTTAGGGTTACGCTACAAACTTAAAACAAAAGAGAAGTAGATGATCATGATCCAGTTGCCTGCTGCTGTGCACATGACATGGCTGAACAACATCAAAGAGAGGGGTCAAAATGTGATGGTTTAAATCTACTGCTGTTTTCCTGGATATGTATTATATGGTGATGGCGTGTGGATCAAACAAAGGACCAGTTGATGAACATGAAGCAGAGGCAGTGTGCATCTTCTTCTTCATTCAACACCTTCCACGCGACCGCCCTCTCGTACGATATCGGCCTACCCATACTTGACAAACAGATCCCACCTTGAAGACAAGCAAAACCCTGCAAGAAAATAATCCAATTTCTTATTACCAAATTCACTGAACTATGTGTTTGCACATTAAGTATGTAAAGAATTGTACCTGTTGCATGATCTGTGGAAGCTCGGCAAAAAGAGTCTTCTTTCCATTGTCGTTGAAGATTTTCTCGAGCGTAATGTCTTGGAGTGCAACTAAGGTTGTCTCCAGCATGTCTAGTCCTGCCTGATTTGCAAATGTGAACACCGGCAGCGCCTGCATGTGGTTTCGAGAACGTTAAGAGTAACCATCAAATATTAACGTTCGCATAAACTACGACAATTATGTGTCTGAACAAGATGATCCGAATAGCTTTACATGAAGATATGTAAAAGATTCAAATAACTCTTTTCAGATTATAATATACCTTTAGTGAGCAACACATCACAGCATCAGAATGATGCCAAAGGGTTTTAAGAACAGAGTCGCTTCCTTCAGTTGGGGTTTTGAGGAGTTCAACACCTAAGAAAAATCTGCAAAGGAAAATTATGAGTTGGAGAGTTAATAGTAATTATCATATAGAATCAGTATAATTGAGAATAAAAGATTGTGAAGAAAAAGTATCAGATCATGTTACCTATAGCTTTGGCAAATCCAACGTGCAAGTGTCTGTGCTTCTGGCGTACCAGGTGGAGGCCGCAAACTAGCATGAGGACCGAGACGAGAAGGGGAGAGCGCCAAAGCCACCCTTTGAACAGATGAAATGATGCTTCGAATATACTGTCTAGCCATAGCGGTTACACTTTCTTGAAGATGAATCTCAAATGCAAATTGAAATGCTATTGTCATGACCGATTTTGCAGTCCCAGCGTTCCTTGAATGATCACCAGGTGATCTGTTTCCTGTAGGTCCAACTTCGAGTGTCGATGCAAGGTCCAGTGTACGGTTTGGAGTAGAGGCGTCCTACAATAGTTTGAGAGTATGTGAGCGTGGAGCAAATACAACTGAGAAAGATTTATAATTATATTGTTTCAAGCAACCCTTACGGTTTTTGAATCAAGCGGAATTATGCGGAAACCAGATGGAAGAAGGGGTGCATCATCAGAGAAAGAGGCATCAATAGGAGCAAATATAAGTTCTGCACAGGTGCCGACAGCGCTCTCATCCACTCCGTTACAGACCTGATCAATCACCGTATAAAGATAAGTGAATACAAACAAGCATTATAATGCTCACGTTGAATCGTGCGCATGAAAAGCTAAGAACTTTAGAAACACACGTTAGTCCCACATGCCTATGATTTCAGTCAAGGATGAATCACTCACTTGCAAGAGGAAGATATCGCTAGGCATAATCATGTCGTCCCGATACTGTGCCATATTTTCCAGCCTAATAACTTCCATAAACTGTTCCACAGCAGCAAGAGAAAGAGAAATTTAAAGATAAGACAAAGCACCAAGAAAATGAAACAAATTATAGAATTTACACGACACATCATAAAGATATACTCAGCCAGAAACAGATATAGAGGTTAAAATTAAATTACTTGCCTCTTCATTCTCAATAGTGTGAGCCAATGGAAGAATAACCTGGCCACCAAAACATCCAACTCGAGACACAGGTAAACTGCACGGACCTGCTTTAACAGCAGCAGCAGAGTAGGCATCAATACCACTGTCAGCCCACTCTGATCGGTGTTCCCGTAGAAACCTTAACAGTATAGCAGGAGGAACATTCTGCACGAAAAGAAAATGCAAATATAATAAATAATGTGTTATTGAACAATGTTATGCAGTTGTAAGTGGTTTCCCAGGAAATGCCGATTCTAACTTAAAGTACATAACGTCTTGGTCGTCCACCCAACAAGAAGATGAAAAACCCATCCAAAGTATGTAGCCTTTTTAGATTAAACCCGCAACAATAACTGATTGTATTCTTCTCTCATGATTACAGTAACAGAATTCATAATCGAACCATAATTATTGATTCAAAGTTGAAATCCTCACCTGTAATAACATGGATGCCTTAGCACATAGCACTGCATTACTCATAGATGGAAATCCATTTGCATAGGTTAGAATTGTTCCCATCAACTTTCCCGGGGAAGAGTTCACATGGACGGTAACATCATCGATGCCATCACTTTCTATCATGGACCAACCCTCATCTGTGAACCCGTTTACAGCCTCATTAAAACCTCTGCATATTAAAAGAGATGGATAAAATACTTGTTAAGATTGCTAAATGGCTCTGCGGAAAATATCAAATATTAAGAAACTGACCTGCTCAATCTTTGACTAAGAGCACGCAAAGCTGCAGGTCTTCTTCCCCAACCAGTGACGCTAGGCTGAGAAACTTCTTGAGAGATCTGCCTCAACTGGCGTAAAGCCTGAAATCATCCATCATACCTTATCAGATGTGCCTCAACGCGGATGTTATAGATGAAAGCACCACATATTTCAAGAGTACAACATAGAAATGGAAGTTCTGATTTTCTGGGTTGGGGGGAGGGGATTGTATAATGATAGGCATACCGCCAAAGTTGTCCTCTGAGCAAGTAGGGTTGATGATTCATATAGAGGACGCAACACTTCAGGAACACTCCAAGGCTGCCAAGCACAATAATATAGATTTCTTACTCAATCAGCTCAAGAAGCAAGGGATTAATTAATATGATTAACAGAGCAGCTAAGATACCTCTAAATCCATATGGTCAACAATATGGATAATGGATCCACCACCTTCACACGGCCTTATTAGGTATCCACTTGGAAGCATTTCTGCTCTTACAAAATGCTGCACCGGAGGCATGCTGGGACCATTCTGAGTGTTGTTCAGTGATCTCTCACATACCTACATGCAGAGGATTTGCTCAGTAAATGCACGAAACAGACATAAGTGTAAAGAGATCCATATTCTATTTTTCACTACGAAATTTAGAGTTTGGAAGATACCACAAGGCTTCCGTCCTCCATAACAGACGTATAGCGAAGTAACCAGAAGTCACGAGCAGGAGCCAGTGTGGTTGGTGCATAGAGCTGAATCAATTTTCAAAGAAATATTTAGCTTTTAGACAATAACAACATAAATGACTGCCACATAAAGATAGAATCAAACCTGCATGTACAGCAATTCAACAGTTCCACCGCTTCCAGTAGACAGCACATTGAGCACATCCACAGCTCGGCAATCACGGTACCATGAAGGCCGATCTTTTAGGATTTCGGCAACCTGATTATGTTCAGGATTTAGAATTAATTCAACGGAACTGCACAATGCTCAACATAACCACAAAGGCTTGTTCAAAACTTACTCGTGTGGGTTCTAGTCCCACAAGGCCGCATGCACGTGATGCTACACCTGTGCAACCATGAGAAATAGCAATGATTCCAATGGAATCCGGACCAGGCTGCAAATCAGAGAAGCACATGAAATTTTAGAATGGTGGAGGAATATAACATATCTTGGAGGGGAACCTCCAAATATCAGGCCAGAAGAAATTATAACAATTAGAATGTATATATACAAAAACAGAAGAGAATGCAGCTTTAACTTAGAAAACTGTTAAAAGTATTCGACTTTAGTTTACGAAGTCTCTTTTCTTATCCTATAATAAAAATCTATGTGGAGCAATAATTATCTCATTTCAACCTACAAGCAGAGAAGGACAATATTACCTTCATCCCAGGCATTTGGACCCACTCCACAGCAGTTCCAGTGGCCTTTGATAGAAACTCTGTTAAAGTCTCCTCCGCAATGGACAAAAGTCTAGACAAGATACAAGCAAAAGTCATAAGTTATCAAAGGCAAGAAGAAGAACAGTAAAGTAATGGACACAAAAGAAGAAAAAATATTCTTCACTCACCCTGCAGGACTGGCATCCCTAGGTGGATGCTGAGGAGTCAAGTGGTGCTGACCACTTGTTACCACCGATTCACAACTGTTATCGGTGGTGGCCAGTGTTGTCTGCGGAACCAGAAATACAAGATTATCAGAAACACGGAGAATTAAGAACAGATATTCAAAAGAAAATGTTCCTTTACATTTTGAGTCTGCTGACGGAAATAACTGTTCTCGTACACCAGCTGGGAAACTTGCTTCTGCAACCGATCATTTTCCTCCATCAACAACTTATTCATTGCCGTCAATTTCCTATTTACAGCTTGAAGGCGTGACGCCTCTTTTCGCTGTTTTTCCCTGCATCTGTATCGAAAATACAGAATAATAAAGCAAAATTCCATGAAATATCAGCAATCTCATGGCAAAGTACTAAAGCACAGATCCTTGTCTAATCAACACTTGAAATACATTATAGTTATATAGACCTTCTGTTTTGAAACCAAACTTTGATCTGCTTAGGCTCAATGTTGGAGAGAATAGGGCATTCCCGGATTAGCTGCTGCCGGCGGAGTGAACTGGGCTTAGGACACTCATGGTACAACCTTTCTAAAGCCTCCACCTGCTCAGGAGTGTACCTCACATACTTGCCGTTATCTACCCCCATTTTGCTACTGTCTTTGCAGGCCGACGTCACCGCCATCATAACTTCAAGAAATCAAGATTCACTCACAAAATTTACCCACAAGAAACAAATAAAAAACCCACCTTTTCTTGCACGAGAAATGAATGATGAGTTCAGATTAAAACCCAATTTTGCAACATTTCAGATACGAATTTCAAGAGGATGGGTTTAATGGTGCCAAGTTCTCTACCAAGACCAAAACCAGAAAAGCCACTTCAAATTGTTAAGACTTTCTTCCTTCCTAACTAGTTAACAATACAACAAATAAAGATAGAAACTTTCTGTCTTCCTTCAAACTCTTTGACCCTATCCCCAATTTTTTTAAGCTCAAATCAAAGAGTTAAGCAATCGTCTTCATCTATATGTGTGTGAATTATAATCACACAAAGTGGATAACTTTCTCCCTCAGATCCTCATAAAATCACGAACCCATGGCAGCCCACATAAGCAACGTAACTCTTCAGGTGTCTCTAAGTGTGGATCTGCGTATAGATATGCACATGCACGCAACATTTATACTTAGAAGGCATACACATAAAATATTTTTCCGAGTACCCGCATGTGTCTTTTCAAAGAAGTGAAAAATATCTAATTCCCGGTGAAGCTTGTGTCTGAAGCGTCTTGAAACTTCCACTACTCTTCAAATTCAAGAAACCTCAAGAAACTCACACACAGACACACACACATTCATACAAGATATGTAGATGTTTGTGCCTTACCTGTGAGGCTCGTTTGAAGGCAAACGCTATCGTCGTGTTTCTTCAGAGGCACACAGCGTGAAGCACTAAACGCAGATCTTCCATGATCACCGTTTTCTAGCGTTCTTTTTTCTTTTTCAAGAGAACGACCCTTTCCGGAAAATCAAATTCGGGCTCTTGCGTATATGTGCTGAACTGTTCAACTGAACGGCCTCCAAAACCATCCAAGACTTCACACGAAGATATATATATATATAAGGATTTACGTATACGTAAATGGGTTCGTTTTGGTGTGTTTTTGAAGGAGAAAGAAAGAAGATATGATGTAAGTGTGTGTGTTTGGATTTGGAAGTGTGTGTATGTGTTTGTGTCTATAGAGAAAGGGAAAAGAGGAGACAGAAGTGAGAAGTGGAGACCATTTTTGGGGGAGTAAATCAGTTTGAATGTTCTTTTTGCTTTCCGCTGTTTCTCTTTTCTTTTTTAGCCTTTCCCTTCCCTTCTTTCTCTATTTCCTTTCCCTTTTCTTTCTTACTATCAATTTCTGATAAACTATCACAATCATAATTTCAATAATTTTGCTAAATATAATTGATTAAATTTGACAATATAGTTTATGGATTTCTTACCCATTCTATTTCTTATGGACTCCAATAATGGGAAAATAATAATAATTTTTCGTCAAAGTAGCTTCAGACCTTTTTCCTAATTGAAATTGATCTTATTCAACTAAATTCCTAAGACTCAACAAAACACGTATTGAAAAGAATTATTAATGAACCCAATAAATTATAATTTAGTTGATGAAATTAAATTTTTATGATCATAAAATTAAAAAAATTCGAATATTGTTAATACGTACATACGGGTTTTATTTAATATAAATTTTAATCTACTAATAGTAGTTCTTGATTGATTGTCTAATGTGGTTATATAAATTTGATATCAATAACTGTTCATTGTACATTACATTTCAACATTCCCCAATGCCTACTGAATTTGTCTGCACTCTCAATTAATCAATTCCTATTTTTTTTTTCCGCATCTGGTAAATTATATTATTTCATTGATCCCAAAATTTCAAATTTTAAGATTTAAATAAAATTAGAGAAACTAAACATGTTTTATATCTGTATATATTACTATTATATTATCATATATTTAAAATATAAGTTTGAAGAAAATAGTTTTAACTTTGTGTGTGTTGGGGGGGAATAAGGGGTAAGGGGTTGTTTGGTGGGGGGGATGGGGTAAAACGGAAGGAAGGACAAAATAATGAGAGAGGAGTGCATGCGCCTGAGGCTGAGGCTGAAACTGAGAGTGTATTTTGTATGGATAGCCGGCAGCAATCATGCTTTTGTTTCATTCTTCATCATTCTCTCTCTCTCTCTCTCTCTCTCTCTCTCTCTCTCTCTATCTCTCTCTCTCTCTCTCTCTCTCTCTCTCTCTCTCTCTCTCTCTCTCTCTCTCTCTCTCTCTCTCTCTAAATTCATCAATTTTATGTCTGCATTATATATATATATGTATATATATATTCCTCTCTCATTATTATTATTATATTTATCAAAAGTATCAAAAAACAACAAATATTTCTACATTCCATTTGTCTGATATGATACCCCCAAAATATCATAGGATCAATCATGTCCTCATTAAATGCACTCCTACCCTATACATTTAATTAGCTTCTGACACCTCAAAATCTAAATTAAAATAAATTATGGATATATTACTTGATTCATAAAATTAAAATCTCATAATCAAACTAGAATACCATTATTTGTCTACTTC
The DNA here is from genome assembly GCF_000512975.1 of Sesamum indicum. Classification (NCBI taxonomy): domain Eukaryota; kingdom Viridiplantae; phylum Streptophyta; class Magnoliopsida; order Lamiales; family Pedaliaceae; genus Sesamum; species Sesamum indicum. Next base: position 17,020,671 of record NC_026150.1, read on the forward strand.
ATACCAGTTTTTTTTTTACAGTGTTTGTTTACTTGAATATCGATGTATAAAATTAATTTTTAATTTGAATATATTAAATAATGTAATGAATCATATATAATATAAAAATAAATATAATAGATAATTCTTAATCTAATTAGAATAATATTATTTTGTTACTAAGTATTTAAAATGTAGTGAATGGTTGAGCAGTGGTAGTGGTCTTCCTTAAGTTCTGCCACTGCTTTGAAAATTTGAACATACATACACATTAGTTTAGTTGGGGTTTTATTGGTTAAAAATGGCAGACCAATTCAAGTGGCTAAATATACATATCTTTGATTTTTACCCATATTTCTAAGCACTCAAATGTAGACTTAGAAAAAAAGGGCTCCTATTTTCTACACCTCTGTCAAACACTTTTCTTGGTTAAAAGCGTGTTTTTGCAGATCATATCAACAACATAAGATAAGATTAGGTAAATTTTAATCACTTGAGTTGAGTCACATAGACTCTTCCTTTGATGGAGGGTTTGATTAGCTTTTCCCCTTGCTCCCTTTTTCAAGAATCAAATGGATGCAACTCAATCTTTGTTTCACTTTTTTCACTCTATATTTGTTGTATAGACGAATTTGTGAGAAATAATGTATTGTTAAATTTCTTGATGGTCAGAATTTTGAATTAAGATTAGTATTTTTAGTACGAATTGGTCGCAATAAGACATGCAGACAGATTAAATCATTTAAGAATAGAGCTGTTTGGATTACAAATTATGACTTTTTTGATGTTGTAATCTCTCGTTTATTTTTATTTGAAGCAATCAATAGTTTGATTAATGATTGTGCCTTTAATAAATATGTTAAATTTGTACTTGCTAGTAATTTCATATGATGTAGACTAGACTAGACTGTCCAAAATTGCAAACCATGTGAAGACAATTAATAACCAATTACTTCAATTACTAGGAAAAAAAAAAGAAAAGAAAAGGTGAAAAAGGTAAATGAGAAAATGCAGAAGCAAGCACGTGTCCTGAACAATGTCTGGCGTGTGCTTAACGGGAGACCGACCGTATCTGCGTATGGCCCACATTTCTGGGAGTGTGGCCCGCACGCGTGAAGATGGGGTGGGAACTTTATATCGTGCTCCACGCCCCCCCTCCTCCCCATCCCATTCTTTTCCTTTTATTATTTCTCACGCTAACGCTATACCCCCCACTCGGGCCACTCCTTACTTTTGTCAAGGCTAAAGCATCCCAACAATTTCGGCCACGCGCGGTCTTTAAAAGAAGCCGTGACGCGTGAGACACATTCCAGATTCAAAGACGAAAAAATTTGTTACTAGTTAGTGCTCTATGTTTATATATAGTCTTTTAATTTAATAAAAAGATTATGAGATAAATAATAATTAAATTATTTGAGGACTAAGGACAAAAATGAGTTTCAACATCAATCGATCAGAAGTCAATCAATACACGATTTCAACGGATGGGACATGAGATACGGGCCGCCCATGTACGAGTACAATACATACCATGATAAGAAAATACGGGTAGGGCCTGATGGATCCACGCGTACTGTAGTAAGTGGAAGGCATGAAAAGACGTTTGGGAGTGGGCCTGAGCCGACAGGTTGTAATCGGGGCCCGCAAAAGCGGCGCGAAGAAAGAGATCCAGGCCCTAATGCCTGCCCCACTAAAGGCAAAAAAATGGTACGATGCTCCACACTCATTGGCTGATCAGAAGAATATTCGGCGTCGACTACTCTCTTTTTCTTTTTTCAGGGAATTAAAATGAAAATAAAAAATGATTTTCTAGGTAATTAAATGGAGATGCATCCCTGGAACCTGGTCCAGTTACACCACGTTTCTGAATTCGGGTTCCCTCTCATAAACTTTAGTATTTCATGATCATATATCATAGAGAGAATAGGGAATTACCTATGCCTTCTATAGAGATGGTAGAAGAATCCTTTGTGTTGGATAACATAACAGTGTATTCTTCTGCAAAATGCAAATAGCAGCAGCTTTCAAGTTCTGCAATAAAACCAAATGAAGTTGGTTGTGCGAAATTGCAACTTGATTTTTAGCTTTACATGTAACCAAAATTAAGTAGATACTTATCGTACAGAAGACATTGACAGGAGAAGAAATCAGGAGAGAATATATAAAGGTGGTGCTCAAGTATGTAAAGGAGGAAAAGAAGTCCACTCGTCCACACAATGATCTGTTATCTATGAATTAACAATAAGTCAGGTTCTTAATAGTAAGACACAAAAAAGATCAAGTCAAAAATTATTGATTCACTCAGGACAAAAGCATTATTCCCTGCTGAATCCTCTGGAGAGACAAACTGAGCACCCGTACAACAGAATCCATACTTATTTATAGAGCAATATATCCAGGGGTCTATGATTAGCTTTAAACAACTATCCTCCGAATCTTACACGGTCTTCATGGACTGAAACTTTTCTAATGTCCGGGGTGATGGGAGTGGGACTAAAGAGGAGAATATAGCAGGGAGATGCTGCCATCCTTTGACGAGATGCTGGAGTAAGTTCTTTCAAAATTTTCTCGTCCCCTCAGACCTGCACGGGAATAAGACAGAAGTGACTGAATGCTCAGTTTAATATCTCAATGAGAAGTTGATTCTATGATTGTACGAGCAAAAGTTAAAAACTCTGAGATTGTAGGACATAGAATGCTCTTCCTTACCTATTTACCATTTATATAATCAAGGAGAATTTTGTCAAGCTCAAAATGCCGGCAAAGAAGCTTCTGCAGTAATATTAACAGCGGGATTAATTATTACAAAACAATCACCCAAATTAATGAAGTCAACGATTACTACATTTATTTTCATGAGCAACCAGCAAAAGAAAAAAGAATTATGCACTCAATGACATAGAGGTCCAATGATTACTTTTTTGCCATTCACAATAGTTGAAGAAGCAAATTACAAATAAATACAGAAAGTCCTATCCTACAGCCGGAAAATTGTGGATATCAAGCATGCAAAGACGAAGCCAGTTTCTGTTTTGTTATAGTGCTAGAATTATTTTGTCCAAGTCCAACGTATAAGGAAATATGGCATGCACAAGTTTGGGAAAATTAACAATATGCAACAGTTGAACAACATAAATTTATACAGGACAATCAGGGTACAATTGGAACTGAGAGCTCTATGTTAATAAGTTAATAACAGGTAAAACGCCATTCCAATTGTTGTTTAGAATAATACCAACGAAGCAGCGTTCAGGCCTAGGACCGCATGTCTGGCTCATAACCATACCTTAGACACAGGAGAATCAAAAAGTTTGGCTTCCGAATCCGCCTCGGGTAAGCATGAGATCACAGCTCCATCATGAAACAATATGTAAGTTGGAAGTTGGTGAAGGCTTTCTGGATTGATGTTCACCAATGAATTAGTCATGAATGGCATAAAATTGACAGCAGAACCAATGCATAACATTTTATTCCACAAAAGTGGGTTCAAGAAAGTAATAGAAGCGAATGAAAGTTACAACCATGAGCTCTAATTAAAATGAATCCATACCAAGGTTGATACCAAACTTCTCAGCAGCATTTGGGAAGAGTCCAAGATCAACTGTCCCAAAGGACAAACTTTTAGTTGAGAATCTGTATCAGAAAAAAGTCAAGCATCAGAAAGCTTCGAATTGGTTACACAAGATACAAATGAAAGAAGAAACAGTTTGAGGACAACAATGCGAATCAATAAAATACAAATAACATCAACATGAGAGCATAGGGGAAGCTCAAGACTCACGTTATTGAGAGGTCAGGGAAAAAAGAACTTGATAGTATGCAACTGGATATAGACAATGAACGAAATTCCACCTGCCAAAAACGTATGAAGTTAACTAATGAAATTCCTCCGGTAACAGAGGAAAAGAAACAAACAACAGTAAAATAATCCATGCCTATTGAAAGGTGAAAATGATTAATTTATGGAATCCATTTTGCTGTGTGCAGCATGGTTTGATTATTCATGCAGATGGTTAAACTGACTTTTATACAAGAGTCAGTTGCTCAGCAAATGAAACTGCACTTTGCTTGACACGCTCTGAAAATTAATTAGAGTGAGAAGAGAGCCATAAGCTAGTCCATTTCCAATTCAACAGATAATCAAATGACTCATACGTGAGACAAGCCTAAGTTCCAGAGAATGCATATGATCTCGCAAGAGCTAATAAGAACTACATGATACAAACTGACCAGACTCCAACAACATTGATAAATATAAATCTAAGTTGTAATGTATAATAAAAGATTTCAAGGATATAGTTATTGGTTTTAAAAATTAGTCTGGCAAAAAAATGAAATGAATTCCTAGAAATTCTATTAATGGTTGTAGTAACAACACTGGAAAGGGTGACCATCAGTGATATTGAAGCACTGAAAGGCCTTTGGAACCTAAAATAACAAAATGCAGAACCATGTTTATTGATTTTTTACATATAGGGTTCGAGTTCTTACCCTTTTAAACTAGTGCATCTACAATTTGGCAATTTGTTATCAATATGTGTCCTTTCGTTTTTCTCTTCCATTGTGATTTTTAATGCATAGAACCATATTGTTCTAAGTACCAAGAGAAAGCCTACACACCAACCATCCAGAATTTTGATGTGTTCCCTTCAGTAAGCAAAGTTTCCAACTGGAGCGGTGTCAATTGACTACTTGTACCTAGATCAGTTAATGTTCAAAGAAACACAAAAATTAGACAAGGAGAAGAGAAAAAATTAAAATAAGAAAACTTACATTTTACATGTTCACAACTTTGACTTTTGCAAAAGATGTCATTAACTTGTTATTAAAGAAGCCAGGTCGATGCAGAATGAATAGAAGAAATATAATAGAAGCAATGTGATAATCGTAGTACCTAGTCCTCCATATGCAGGTTGCTGTGAGATAATGTAAATAACTGTCGGGCAGAAACATAAAAAAATAATTCAGAATTGAGAATATTTGACAAACTTTATATGGTTGAAAACTAAATTTTGGTGATATGTAATCACCCAAATAGACAACTCGAAACAATATATAGTCATTAACAAAAGAAGGAGTCATCTAACAAGCAATCAATCAACAACCACACAAATCAAGGCCGTTAAGAACTCATATTTTCATGTAAGACGAAATCCAGTCACTTGACCAGATTAGGACCTGTACTAAGCGATGAACATGGCAAACTTAAAACCTACTTTACACATTCACATATTCAAGCTAATGGTTGTAGATGTCCAATTGCATAGCAACTACTTCATCCATCATGATATCAGTGGAATCTAATGAACCAAAGTAAGTCGAACGTCAATTTGGCGCAGTATGATTTCAAGATATTTTACATTTTATTATATCATATATGAAACTTTCACTTGGAAGATCATTTATGTCGTTCAGTCCTTCAGTATAACAATATATCAGGTATATTGAACAAGAAACTACTTCATGCTAAAATCATACTTCAGATCACATTATGAAATTTAAATACAAGGTTCGAATTGTGATTTTGGGATAGAGATTGGACACAAATGAAAACAGGGAAAGACATACCCAGGAATGCTATTGCATACCACAAAGCCAAGCGATAATCCACAACCAAAGCAATAGCAGCAAGGAAAATCTGGAAGATGAACTCAAATTGGAATAGTACTTTTCATAAAAATAACGAGAGTTGAAAAGTTATGTATCATATAAACCTTGTTTAGCATGATACTCTAACTTCTTCCTAATTACAGAATGATGAGTTCTTCAGATGAATCTTTCTTGCAAACATTGTTTTATCATTGGAAAATCCAATAACATCTATGTGTAGGTAATATGTAAGAGAAAGCACATGAAGGATACACAAACCTCATCTGGAGAAGATTCAAAGGAAAACCAATTCTAAGTCCATTTAAAAGTTGAACAGATTTGTTTCTTTTTGTATGTGTTGTAAACGCTCTAATATCCTCTTTCCTAGACAACACTCAATTTACTAAAGCACCCATTTTCCGACAATCTCAAACTTTATACTCTATGTCTGCATGTATGAGTGCATGAATATCTGCATAGAACAGCAGTTTACTATATAGCCCTATCACTATGTGTGCATTTGTATTTATCTATATAGTGGTTTTTCATGAATGAGAAATTGTTGTCTACAACGTATACCAACAGATGAGAAATCAAATCAAGATTTCAGAAGGAGTGAATATGGCACCTTTGCAAAGAATAAAGTATCTGCTATAAAAGCCTCCCATGATTCTGTTCGTACCACCTGCAAGTTAAACCGACAAAAACAGAATATTTTGTTAGGAACTATCGCATCTGACTCTCTTCAAACAATTAGAACAATAACACTTGTTTAATGTAACATCCTACATACAAAGATTGGATACTAACACATCATTTCTCTGCCTCCATAATTATTCATGCCTGCTTAGCTCGAAAACATTACACATTTTCAATAACTATACCTTAACAATAGCATGAACCAAAAGTGAATCAGAAATCTATCCGTTTCCTTTACAATCGTTTGTATCTTATAAATTAAGAGAATACAAAAATTAATCATAACCACACAAAGCAAAAAGTAGAAATAGAAATCATACCTTAATAGCAGCTAAAACACAAAAGGCGAGCAGCGCTTGAATCTCCTGTAGAAAAAATAATAATCGAACAAACATTAACCAAATTGAGTACGAAAATGCGAAACTATTAACTGAAAACAATTACCGATCAATACATCGATTTTTCTTCAAACAAACAACGAAAACACAATTCAAATTTATAATTACTCGGTGAAGCAGATGAGCTGAGCGGGCAGGAGAGAAGACGTGAGCGGCGGAGCAGCGGACCGGAATGTAGAAGAAGAAAGCTAAGAAGTGGAGCAAATAGTATGGCTCCGAAATCATACGGTTCACCTGTTTTTTGTTGACATTTCTGAATCTGCGATCTCCCTGGAATTGAAAATCCGTCTTCTGCTTCTGTTTCTTTTCCGTTTAAACGTTCTGGACGCCCGAGATTGGGCCCGTTAATGGGCTGAATTGTTCAGGCCGTTCTCATAATAAGTAAACATAAATTGGCCCATCCTCCATAATAATAATCAATAGCCCGAACTTAAATTTATGAGGTTAACTTTATTAATAAGGCCCAATTAGAATGGATTCACATCCAAAAAAAAAAAAATCAAACCCAATAGTAGTGACATTATTAAGGCCCAAGTCCTCCAATTATCTCGTAATTGAATAATTATCATTTATCATCAAAGGCATGATCTATTCTAGTAAGAAGGAATAAGGTAAATTGCATTTTTAATCCCATCGGAGAAAAGAGTTTGCACTTTTGATCCTATACTTTATCAGTTTAATATTTTTTTGTCCCACAAAGTTCAAAAAAACAAAAAATTGGAGATGTAGTTTCATGCACTAATATTGTGGGACCAAATCTGTTAACTTTAAAACTATATCTGTAACGTTTTTTTACTTATGTGGAATCAAAAATATTAACTCCGTAAAAATACAAAACTAAAAGTGCAACACCACCAATTTTATGGGATCAAAACTACAATTTTACTGAAATAACAAACATGAGAAGGCCTTTGTGGTTTTGATAAGGTAGGTTGACTTGAGTTTGTGGCTTAATTTTGATTTTGACATGGAAAATCCATCATCTCAAACTAAATTTCAACTTTGAAACCTTTTTGTTTAATGTTATTCATTTCTATAAATATTTTTTTTGTAGCACATAATACTCAATATTGAATTGAAATGTTAAAAATATTTGTATTTTCAACCAAGAATCTCAATTTTTAAGCTAACAAAAAAAGAAAAAATAAAACCAAAATAATATATATATATATATATGAACTATCTTTGTTGCTTTATTTTAATTATATAGTTTGTTATTTAGTGATAAATTAGTATGTTTCTTTTGGAAAAGTCTGATCCAATTTTGTGTGTCCACTAATGAGGGACATTTAATTATAAGGAGTATATTGGTAATGGTATGGGGATGGGGTTATGCATGCAATGCAAGTGATGCAACCCACTCCCATCTCATTCCCAGAGCCTTTAAAAGGAAAGGGGAGAAAGAGCATGGGGGGGGGGGGGGGGGGGACCACAGATGCTGCGGTGCAATAGACGCACGTGACAGGGGTGCGGCACGTGCTAACACGTTACGGCGAGCTACAAAATATCATTGGAGTTGGGAGTGAGAGACAGGAGGAAGCAGGAAAGAAAAGGCGAACCCCCATTAGATGGTCGCCACGTAGCATGGGTCACCGCTACTTTTGGCTTTTGATACAAGCTTAGGCGCCCACATGCTCAGCTGACACACTCTCCACCCTTCCTCACGTGCAATTTGGACACTACGGAACACCCTAATTTTCTCTCTTTATTTATTATTATTAACTAAAATAAATCTTAAAAAAAAAACAGAAAAAAATTGAAAAAAAGAGTAATCTTTCAAATGAAGCAAGAAATTGCTTATATATATATATTATAGAAAATGGGAAGGGAATAATTAGGTAGTCGTGTTTCCTTTATTGATCTTTCTTTTTTGTAAAGAAGAAGAAGTCATATGGAGTACCACAATTCTCATATCAATAAAGCGACATCCATATGTTTTTATTTCTAATTTTTTATTATAATTGAAAAAAATAAGGGAAACAGTATTGGCATTTTTACCGTTCTTATTGTCTTATTTTTTAATTTTTATATTTAATTAAAAACATATTAAGTACTTAAATAAGCAGCACAAGTTTTGATCGTTTTAGCAATCGAATATAATTCGT
>NC_026150.1:17029566-17072094 GCF_000512975.1 Sesamum indicum
CAAAATCGGAAAGTGTTATCGAGATTTTAATTTTTTCATACTTTATAATTGATATTAAAATATAAATAGATTTCACTCTATTCTTGACTTAGAAATAACGACGACAACCATTAGTATCACTCATCAAACCTAAATTCTGATCAAACATGAGGATTTTGGTTGAAATTAGGTACAAGAAAAGAACATATGTTTGGAACAATGTCTTAGTATGTATCTCACATTATATTAATATCAACATTACTATCTTATCATCACTCTTTCATATTAAAGTAAAAATCCAAGATCACTAATTCTCTACTTTAAACAAAACTATTATTGCAAGTAATATTATGATAATATTTTACTTTTTCGATACTTATCTAAAATTTCATACCGAATTAGATAAAAATACAGAGAAGAAAATTTGTTTATGGCACGTTGTTCTTAAGTACACTTAATAAATAATATTTGTACATTTTTAAAAAATATATTATACATAAAAAAAAATAAAATATATAGATCAACATATTACATTTAAAAAAAAATAAAAAAATGAACTTAAAAATATTATCGACATAAAAAAATTAGTGTTGTGATGTTGCAAATCATTGTTTATGAGTAATTAATTTTTTTTTATATTAATATAGATAGATAATATAGATCTATAGATGAGAATAGAAATTTGATTAGGGATTAAAAAATATTAATATACAAAAGATATTTTTAATAATTTAAAAAATTAGTGTCGTAATGTAAATAAGCGGGCTTTATAAGTGAAAAATATATCTTTTTTTAAAAAAAATTAATATAGATGACATAACATAAATAAATATTTTTAAAAATAACATTTGCTTCTTTTTTTACTCTCTCTCTCTAATTCGATTGATGACCGCAGCATTATCCACTCCCCATATAACATAGGGATTTGTGTCCTAAGAAGTGGACCCCACTTTCCACGTTATTAACTTCCAAACCGGCCCCCGAGAGCTACGTGTCTCCAAGTCCAAGTCCAACCCGGGTCCTTCTAACCTTCGACTCGCTCAAAATCAAGGTGGTGGTAATAAAACCCGCCGGCTTACCACCGAGAACGATCCCGCCGTCCAGCACCACTTCGCGCAATCGGCACCGTTCATTACAGCTGTAACCGTCGTGCTTAGCAGTGGGAGTGTCCGAAAATAAACAAAAGGTAGAAAATAAATTAACGGTATTAAAAAAGGGTTAAATATCAGTAATCTATATATTTAAAATTAAAAAAATAATTTAAATGCACAATGATCGATGCTATTAGAGAAAAAGAAAAAAAAAATTAAAGCAGAGGAATCAAAACTGCAAAACTTGGACGCTAATGCACGAGCCGCAGCGACAAACCTGCCTAGATCCATTCCTAAGGTATTCGATGTCAACATATCATTACTTCTAACTAATTTATGAATCTCAATAATAACGTAACAAACCACCTCAAAAAATGACTCAATAATAATAATAAAAAAAAATAACGTTGAATTAAGTAGCAAATAAAATATTTTTAATAAATTTAGTAAAGGAATTTACTTACTAATATAAATTAACAAAAAAATAATTATATATTGATTATTAGCTCAACAAAAAATTTTGTATCGATTTTTTGTATAGCTATTAAGTTATTCTTTTATAATGAATGAATTTTGGAAAAAAAAAATATATTTTTTTTGGTTAAATTACGAACCTAATTTATTTTTCCCCCACAAGATGTTTTTAAGGCTATTGAGCTCGAAACTATCTCCACTCACGATTGGTAGATGCTGTTGACACTAAAAAATTTAATACTCGATGGAGATCGAATACGAAACTTCTCATTAAATAGATCGACCCCATATATATTATTTACAACAGGGTCTTAGTAGTTTATTGAAACTTGGCATAAAACAAGTGCTGTAACTTTTCTTTGCAGTGAATGACAAAAGCCGTTAGTTAATTAATGAGTACAAGTATAAAAATATTATTTACATATCAAGAATGCAAAAGTACGCATTTGATGTATTGGCATACAATGATGCAAGTGTTCGGTCAAATTTGAATCAATTATATGATAATTGTAATACACTTGTCGTATGATTGGTTTAAGATTCAAGAAAATGACCAATCACGTGACATGTGCATCAAACTGTATGTATGATTGATTTGATTAGATCAAATCTAATTTAAATAAAAAAAAATTGAATAAACAATATAATGGGAACAAATGAATTTTGTCAGCAACTTCACTCATGAATTTTCCTTTCAGGGAGAAAAGTGTCATTTTTCTGTAATCCATAAAATAAATTGTAATAACGTATACTAATTGTTTTCCCTTTCATTGGTGAATAGAGTAATTTTGATTTAATATTAAAGTCCTTTAAAATTTCTAGTTGTTGTCCAAATTCAAATGCTTTACTATCCAAACAAAACCAAGTGAATTTCCCATACCTATGAATTTATAAGTGTTTGACCACTAACAAGAACAGGAAAAATGTTGGTAGTTGTGTGTATGTTATCATATATACATATATATAAAAAAAAAGGTAAAAGCATGAAATCCACATAGGGGCGGAGCCCTAACTTGTATGGTCCCATTGCACTTTCTGCAGTGAATTTGGCCTTCTTATCTGATGAAAGAAAAGGGACGTGGTGTGAGTGCAGTGGAATGACCTAGTTCTTAAGCAAAGACCATTCCTATAGCTAGCATAGCAATTCAATGTATATCAATCATCCCCAACACCACACCTCACGTGTGGTCCACCAATACTACGTCGTGATCATAACACCCCATGACCAAGAATTTCTCCTTTTGTCTATGAACCCATAAGGACATTCTTGTCATTTCATCAAGAACGAAGGAGGGCATTCTCGTAATTCCGACCCACAATCTCAATCAATATTTACCCATTTTAATTCCCGTTTTATAACCACCTAATCTCCACCTCTTTTTAAAGCCATAGTTTTTCCTCGTCAAAATCCAGTTTTTTAGCTGCCCCCTCCTGTCCCCTTCAAGCGCAAATAAACCTATCCCCTCACTTCTCTCCAAAACTTCACTCCTCTCCTTAACTCTCTCCCTCCACCCCCCCCCCCCCAAAACAAAATTACACACACATACCAATACTCTCTATTTCTCTCAACTTTCTCCTTCCTCTTACATCCCGAGTCTTGTAGACATGGAAACTCCGGAATTCTTCGAAACAAACTACTATCATGCTCAACACACTCCTGAAAGACGACTCCCCGACCCCAAAACTGGCGACCATTTCATCATTGACGACCTCCTAGACTTGCCTAATGACGAAACCATGGTAGCGGCCGATGGCTGTCTTGATGCTGCCATGGCCGGGACCTCCACAGAATCCTCCTCTGCCACGCCGGTCGACACTTCATGCAACTCCTCGTTCTCTACCGCTGAACCACATTTCCTCGCTGCCGACATCGTTGGGCACCGCAGCCTGGCGGATGGGCACTTCTCAAGTGAACTTTGTGTCCCGGTATGTCGTTGGATTGAAGTGTTCATGCAAACCAATATATGATTGCATGACAAGTTAATCAATATGAATTCTGTAAATGAGTGAATTTAATTTCTCGCATTACCTTTTCTTGTTTAACTTATATGTCTTTTAATAGTGGAGTGTTTTTGAGAATTACTATGGGAACTCATTGCTTTTAACCTTTCAAACCTTAATATATGAAAGAACAAATAAATGATTAAGATATATACTAATATATAGCTTTTCCTATATTTTATGAGGAGAAAAATATATAAGTTTTTCCATAAAGGAAAATTGGAATTTTCAGAACTTTAAAGTTGCATATATCCTTTTGCTAACCTTCTCCGAGAATGAACCTGAAAAATGATGTTGGATGAAAAAGAAGGCTGCAAACTCAAGTGTATGCTTTCTGGATGAGTAATCGAGTTATAGTGATTAAGCAATAATTATAAAAAAAATGAATTATACCAAATATATATATATATATATATACATGAAGTGAATTATTCAGTCATTTAATATTAACTTATTTTCCCCGTTTTGCAGTATGACGATTTGGCTGAGCTGGAATGGCTATCCAATTTCGTAGAGGAATCATTTTCTAGTGACGATATGCAGAAGATGCAACTGATACAAGGAGTCAAGGCCCGAACTAATGAAGATTCCGAGAGTCACCATTACCAATTCCAGCCCGAAGCCTCTCGTCCAGGCCCCATCCTCCGCTCTGAAATGTCGGTCCCCGCCAAGGCCCGTAGCAAGCGCTCACGCGCCGCCCCCGGCAACTGGACATCCCGCCTCCTTGTCGTGTCCCCTACACCAGCAGCACCCGACGTTCCTGCCATGTCGTCATCATCGGAGTCCGATGTTGCCACTACGGCGGGAAAAAAATCGACGAAGCCAGCTGGCCAGAAGAAAAAGGAAGTGCCTGATAGTTCAACAGGTGGCGAGGGGCGGAAGTGCCTGCATTGCGCCACCGACAAGACGCCACAGTGGCGGACCGGGCCCATGGGTCCAAAGACACTCTGCAATGCCTGTGGGGTGAGGTACAAGTCGGGGCGGCTGGTACCCGAATACCGGCCCGCTGCTAGCCCGACTTTTGTTCTGACCAAACATTCCAATTCACACAGGAAAGTTCTTGAGCTGAGAAGGCAGAAAGAGATGCTGAGAACTCAGCAGCAGCAGCAGCAATTTCTGCACCATCATCATCATCATCATCATCATCAGAGCATGATGTTCGATGTATCCAACAGTGATGATTACTTGATTCATCAACATATCGGGCCCGATTTTCGACAGCTGATTTAATTGGTAGTAAGGGATCAGTATGATCAGTAAGTTTAATCATGTGGGAGGCCCTTGAAGTTTAAATTTAGACAAGTTTGCTGATTTTATATTTTGATCTTTAGTTCATTAGTTGCTGGGAGAATTGATTCCTAACTCATCGAATTTTGTAGTATTTTTCTTTGTCAATTTTTATCAGGAGTAACAATAGAGGACTGCAAGGACTACTAAATGTCCTTAATTCGAAATGTATTTTTGCCACAATGATCTGGCCAATTCTTGATCAATCAATTTTTCCTAATTTGCACATCTCCTCATTCTTCATCATTCACTTTCTAATTTGATTTTTATCTGTTGCTTGATCGGAAAATAATCAAGAGTAGTGAGTGAGAGATTAAACATATATAATTGCGCACCCAATGGTTTACATCGTGAAATTTTAATTCAATTCGAGTTTGGATCTGAACTAATTATATGTCTAATACAATCAAGTTGTCATGTGATTTGGATACAATAAGGGATAGTGATGAATCACAAGACAATTAAGTATATTTTATTTACTTTGTGATTGATTTAGTTCAATCAAATCTAATTTTAGTAAGAATTTTTTATCTACATCCTCGAAAATAATTTATTTTACACAGAATTTCATTTTAATCGAGGTAATTATGTGGTAAACAATCATTTTTGCATGCATTTGTTTCAATTAAACTACCAATCCATTTAGATACATGTCGGTAGCATATATATATACATATATTGCCTTTTTTTCCACAGACAAGAAAACTCACATTCATTGTGATTTTGTGGATATATATGTTGAAAGATGTTTGTATTGGTCCATAACTAGAAAATACGTGCAGGAGTGTCACTTTTTCATTTTTTGTTTTTCCCCCCATTTTCTCGGATATATTGAAATTGTGAGAATTAGTTTGTGTGCGGACCATGATTCACTAACAATACATATGTTTGACTCGCCCATTTTCGTTCGGACATACCTTACCATAGATTCATGTAACATTGCCGGTTAAAATTGGACATTAACAAATTAAAATTGCGAGCACATAATTCATAAATATGTAAATATAGTAAGTAAAATAAAATCATGCACATTCCACCCAATAAAACAATAAAGGGTTTAAAAAATAAAAGAAAAAGAATAATTATACTCATGAAGTCTGTAGTGTTGATGTATTTAGATTGGTAAAAACAAGAGAAGAGGGCACAATTTCCAGACAATTCTGGAGGCACATAAATTTCAGTGAAGAATATATACAAGATGCATAATGCTATTGTATTTCTGATGGTGAATTTCCTCAAAACAAAATTACCAACAGAGAATGTTAGTCAGTAATCAGTGTATATATATATATATATAGAGAGAGAGAGAGAGAGAGAGAGAAAATGATCTGAGTCTGTGTGGAAGACGACTTTAATTTTTCTATCTGTTTTTTACCGTACGTAAAAATTATAGTGGGAATTTCATTTTCATGTATTGTTATTACCTCCTCGTTTCCTGAAATCCGTTGGGTGTTGGTTAAATATAGGCAATCATATCATCATATCTTCTCGCACGGAATTCAATTTCCGCCACCCAAATTCATCGGTTCTCGAGAAAGAGTCCATAGATATAAATAAAAAGGGCGGGGGTTGGGGTTTTCGGGAGTCAGAACTCAGCAGACGTGCCTACTTTCATGCACACCATGTGATGTGATGCGAGAGAGAGAGAGCGAGCCAGACAGACACGGACTCCACCAATTCTTTATTCTTTTCATTTCTCAATACAGCTTCGCATTCCTCAATTAACCCCCTAATTCCCCCATCATCCACCAATATTAATTACCCTTCCTCATCACCCATTCTTCTACCTATACCACCAATTTGTTTGGAATCCCACATACAATTACATATACTTCCATTCCTCCTTTATGTGAATATAATCCTCCTAATTAAATTTTTTTAACTTGTTGCTAAATTCATTATGAAATAAATTTTTTTGTGTTAAATAATGTTAATTAACAATAAATTTAATAAGAATATTTTTTATTAATTAGCTTCACACTTATTTTAACATTGATTTTTTTTCATACGTATCGAGTCATTTTCTTATAATTCTATAATATAAAATTAGATTTTACACTACAATACATGCAAATATATATATATTGGGACGACGATAATCCCTCTAGTAAAAATTGCTTTATAGTCCTATTAGTATTAGGAGTAGGTGCACCTGTTCAGTCATTTTAAAATTAAAAAAATAAAATATTTCTATACTTACAAAATTAAAATTATAATTTTGGTCGCAACTAAAAGTAAAGATTTTCTTGGTGTGGGGTGAGGGTGGATGGCTGTGAGAAGCTGTGTATATATTAATATTTAATTAATGTATAATTAATATATTGAATATAGTTATAGTTGGGGAAAATGATAGTAGCTATAGGTAGTAGTACCCTATGTGCGATCCCAGGCATCGCTGATCCATAGGCCTACCCTGTACTTTTTAATTAATTAATGGTGTCTTAATCTTTAATTATCATAATTTGTTGCTTTGCAAATAATATAAAAAAAAAAAAAATAAGAAAACCTGAACCCATGTACTGTATTCTCCTCTCTGCAACCAGTTTTATTTTATAAAATGTGTTTGGCAGCATAGCATAGCATGAAGCTATATATATGATTGTCGCGAGAATAAATAAAACTAATTAATTAATGCGACAGAGAGAGGTGAAAGGGGAGTGGTGGATCAAACAATACTTAACATTAATTGTGTAGGGCAGCGTTTTATCAGTGATCACATGCCTCAACCTCCACCTC
Organism: Sesamum indicum; assembly: GCF_000512975.1. NCBI lineage: Eukaryota > Viridiplantae > Streptophyta > Magnoliopsida > Lamiales > Pedaliaceae > Sesamum > Sesamum indicum. The sequence goes on from NC_026150.1 coordinate 17,037,135, forward strand.
TACCTCTCATGCATTTATTTTTTTTAATACATGATATATTTATCATGTAATTGATTATTTTTATTTTTTTTTATAATTGTACATCAATCACATAATAAGTGTATTATATTTGTCATGTATATAATAAATTCATGCCTGATCAAGCCCGATTTGAATTAAAAATTTTCAAACACTCTATTATATCATATTCTTGAATTTCTTCTGATCAAGAATATTTTTGTAATTATTGTGTTTTATTTCATCGTAATATGAATACCATTCTATTGGTTCTTTTTTATGTTTAAGAAATCGAATACAACTTTATTATAAATTTTAATTATTAATTAATGTATAATTAATAAAAAGAACTAGTATTACGACAGACAAACAACTAGTTTTGCATATGATATAAAATAAATGAATAGATATGATAGTCCCCACTAACTCTAGTAGCTAGTTTGGTACATATCCAAGGCACGTGAGCACCGCAACCCATGGGAGAGTGAGAGTCATCTCCCAAATTAAGCTATTGAAAATTGAATGCTTCCTCAAGAATCATTATCTAAATTTAGTCGAATACTTATCGGATCTTATTATATATATATATATATCTTCAACGTTACTCCAATTGAATTATTTGTTTTAGAAAAAAGAAAAAAAAAAAAAAAAGGAATCTTGGAGCACGAGTGGTCCTAATTGGTGCATTGTAAGTGGGTTGAATGATGGAGAAAAATAGTGTGTATTTGAATATAATGGGCTCCCATTCCATGCATGAGGATGAGGGATATTTGCATGTTCATTTGAGAGGGTGTGTCTCCAATCCTCCATCACCTTACTGACAATTCACCTCTATTCTTTCCTCTTTCTTTTTAACGTAGATTCACATCAATTAGTATGTATTTTACATGAAGCGGCAAGCCTGCTATACAATTAGTATACCCTTATGTGATATATACTTGAATCAACTCATGATCCTCGCGAGAATATGGGTGCTTTGACCTAGACCATCTCATGCTGCTAACTACCCAACCATTTTTAATTAGAGCAGTTTATGATTCCATTAACAAAATTTTTTAATTTAAGAAAGTAATAATAAATGGGATTAAATTAAAAAAAATCTTTATATATATATAAAAAATAGGTCTGCCATTCAAACACCACAAGTGATCAAATGTCTATGGAAACATACATGAAAGGGTAGCTAATTATTGAGAGAGAGGAGAGTAGCATGTATTGATTTGACGGGACAAGGGTGCAGCAGGGGAAGGGAGGGTTGAGATGGATGGGAGACAGAGAGACACACCGTACGTACCATTAAAACCCCCACCATCTCATCATCACGTGCCCCCTCACATACCTACGTGAATCGTGTTTGGGAAGGGGGCTAAATGGGCCTTATATAGGCCCTAAAAGTCAGACGGGGCAGCCCAAGAAGTAAAAGGCCTGTGCTGGAGTCTTTCTTGTCTCTCATTTTGTATGACTTCTTCGATCGCGTAAACGTTTTACATAAATTAGGTTTAGATCATAAAATATATTTATTATACAATTAATTATTTTTTAAATTATACAATAATTATATTAAAAGTATTTTATTTTTATCATGTAACTAAATTAAGTAGAATGAAAGCTGATTTATTTTTCACTTCTTCTTCAAGTTAACCATTAAGATTGAAGTTGCAAGAAGAGCCCATGACGTGCCTTAAACTCAACCGTCGTCAATTATTATTTGTGAGGTGTGTTTCTTTCACCCTCAGACAATCCCTCACGTGTCCCCCAAACCTCTCCAACGAATCTCCACCACATTTCTTTCCAAATATACGACAATACTTTCCCAAAACAACAACACAACAACAGTACTATTACCATTACCATTACCGAAACCATTATCCTTCTCTCTTCCCCCCGCCAATTAATCCCCAACTGCCATAACTAACTTTTTCCTCATGGAGTCCGTCGCCTCCAGCTCCTCCCCTCCCCACCACCACCGCCCCCGCCCCCGCCACCGCTTCAACCCCACTCAACCCTTCTCCGACCGTGTCATCCGCGCCATTCGCCACCGCCTCCGCCTGCTCCACCGCTCCGACTCCCTCTTTTTCATCCTTGGCGCCACTGGAAACGTCTACACCGTCAACATCTCCGCCACCCCATCCTGCACCTGCCCCGACCGTACCACTCCTTGCAAACACATACTCTTTGTGTTCATTCGAGTACTTGGTGTTCCTCTCGATGATTCTTGCCTGTGCCGGCGGACGCTCCGGCCGTGCCAGCTTCACCGCCTGCTTAACCTCCCCACTTCCAGCGAAGCACTTGCCGGCGCCGCCGTCAGAGAGATGTTTCACCAGCTTTTCTTCCAGGCAAGGGGCACAAGTGGTTCACGGCGGCCGGATGTGGTGGCGGACGGTGGCACCGCCTGCCCCGTTTGTTTGGAGTATATGGGAAGAGATGAGAGGGTGGTGGCGTGCAATACTTGCAAGAATGTGATACACGAAGAGTGTTTCTTGGCTTGGAAAAGGAACTGCCGGAGAAGGTCAGCCACCTGCGTGCTGTGCCGTGCGCGGTGGCGGAACGGCGGTGATGATCAAGAAAAGTATTTGAATCTCTCGGCTTATGTCAGTGAAGATGATATGACGGAGGTGGAGGCACAGGCAGAGGGGAGATGCAGCAGTGATCAATTAGTAGTTTAATTAGACAATTAATTAAGATTTAATTTAATTTAGTGCAATTAGCTTAGGCAGGGTACTGCACATTCATTAATTTGTAAATACATGCTTAATGAATTTCATCCTTCTCAATCCTCTAGAAAGATTTACGAATTAATTAGTTGTAATTTCACTTTTATTAAGTCGCTAATTTCATTTTAGTATAATCTCAAAGATATTGATACCCAATTAGGATCTGCGTGTGTATTTGACAACTAGGCCCATTTGGAGCTGGAAGTGGGTCTTTCTTTACAATTAATGAGCCCCAATCACAATCATCAATGCATCAATCAATATATATTGGGCCGATGTAGTTGGGCCATTCTGTTTCTCAAACCGAAAATTTATTTGTTAAATTATCATCATCTATACTATTATTACGAAAAGAAATATTATTTTAATTTTTAAATACCCAATTTTTTTATTTAATTTTATTTTTTTCTCTTCAAAAATTATTACAATAGTCATTTTAATATTTTTTAAAAATTATAATTATCAAAACCCCAATTATCACATTCTGTCTGTGTCCAACAAAATTGTACTAAAAGAAATAGTGGCATTCTAATTTGAAGTAAATTGAGTGTATTGTATATAACTTAAAATAATTATAAATTAGACATCGTAATATATTATAAAACTTGTGAAATACAAATGTAATAAACATAATTGTGAAATAATAAAACTTGTTTAATTGATTGTTGCTGGTAAAAGATAATGGTTTGATTGTGAAGTGATCATTATGATTGAGAAGATGATAAAAGATTATATCTTGGCAATCATCATCATCATCCCTCACTATTCACTACTACCAAAGCGCTTGCAGTAGCTCAAGAAATGGAGGAACCCACCGTCGTAAATCCTGCATACCCCTCCAATCTTTCCCGGAAAATCATTTCAATTGCAGCTGGGGAAGCTCACACTCTCGCTCTAACTGGTCTCTCTCTCTCTCTCTCTCTCTCTCTCTCTCTCTCTCTCATCTCTGTGTTTTATTTTCTTTGAGTTGCTTTCCTGATTGCCTGATACAATATTATGTATTAAAACGGGATTGTGAAAATGCGTGTATAGCTGATGGAAAAGTGTATTCTTGGGGGAGAGGAACATTCGGCCGCCTCGGTACTGGTTCGGAGGAAGACCAGCATTTCCCTGTCCGTGTCAGCTTCTTTGGGTCTGATGATGAAAGGGAAGACAAGCTCAAGATCGTTGGGATTGCTGCTGGGGCTTACCACAGTCTTGCTCTCGCAGGTTCAACTTTATGATTTTCCTGTTTTATGGTTTTACTTTGATGTCTACTTTAGTGTTTTTATATTAGGGATTCTGTTATTTGGATAAAGATCAAATACTGGAAACTTTTATTCTGTGTTATTTGGGTCCGGTCCATTTCGCTTGTGAATGCCTGGGAATGATTTTGGACAATTATAGGAAGAATGAACAAAATGAAGTTTGATTCTGTGGACTTACTGTTGGATTTGGTTTATGATGAAGGTAATAAATTCTTGTAACTCAGTATACTATACACGTGAATCAAGATTTCGAAGATTGTATGGTGGAAAAATATGTTATATTTCTGAATTTCAGTTGAAAATGCGTTTGGTTTGTTTGCTCTGTCAGGTACCGTTTCCTCTTATGAGGTGATAAATACAGATTGTCGTCCACATGGTATAGTGCACTATTTGATGCAGAACAGTTTCTCTTTTTTCTCTGCTTTTGTTCCCTACTTGACAGAAAAGCTCTAAGTAGCGTACAGCGATAGTTTGTGATAACTCAACATGTATGAAAATATGATATGCTGATTTTAAGCTAGAATATGTCGTAAACGTTAGAAAATAGAAATTACATGTCTTCATTGAGAGTTCGAACTTTGACTGCTGTATTAATCGCTTTCTTGTTTGATGACAGATGATGGATCAGTCTGGGCCTGGGGTTACAATGTCTGTATCCTTTATTACGACTCTTTTGTAAACAAAAACATGCTTCATGAGTTAATGGAACCTAAATAAGTCCTCTTGCAATTGGTTCCTTTTTTCTTTTTTCACAAATTTTCTCTCAGGATGCAAGTATTCCTTGACTTTAATACGGATGGCCAAATTGGTGTTACTGGAGAAAATTATTTAATTCCGCACCAGTTAGAGGGCTTCTCGGGATTGGGATCACCCGGTCCTTCTACACAAGATAATGAAATGAAGAGTGGGAAACCTCTGAAGGTATAGCTAAGTTTTTTTTTCAAATGATTACTTAGCCTTGTTGTAAGCAGCATTCAGGCAGCTTCACTTTCTGTTTAGATTTCCTCTGTCAAAGCTGGAGCAATGATGTCACTGGCCATAGACAATCTTGGCGCTTTGTGGATGTGGGGAAATTGTCCTCATCCTTCTGAAAGCAAGCCATTGGAAGGAGAATTTTCACTTGTCAGCAGTGTAGCTCCAGTTCCAGTCTGGAACTTCCATGGCCACATCGTTGTTAAGGTGGCATGTGGAAATGACCATGTCGTTGCGTTAGTTACTGCAGGAGAAACATATGAAGTTGGTGATCTAGTATGCTACTCTTGGGGCGGTAACAACCATGGACAGTTAGGTATGGGAGACAATGCAGGCAGGTCGCATCCGGAGGTCATAGAAACATTTAACTCTGATTCCCCTTGGGAGGTCTATGAGATAGCATGTGGTGCTTCCCATACAGCTTTATTAGCAAAAAGAAAGGGACCCAGTGACACTTTAGAAAGTTTCTGCTGGACATTTGGCTTGGGAGATAATGGGCAGCTTGGTCATGGAACGACCCAAAATTTATTGTCCCCAGAACTTGTAAGAGGATTGCCACAGAGCACGTTCCTTGTATCTGTTGACTGTGGTTTATTTCACACAAGTGTCGTTTCGTCTGCTGGAGAAGTATGGTCTTGGGGGATGGAAAAGGGCCTTGGTCTATGTCCAGATTCTAGGTTTATTGGGCCTGATGCTGGGGATGCTCTTTCTCCCTTACTGATTCCTTGTAATGGATTGCATGACCACAGATTCCGAGAACCTCTCCAAGTTGCCTGTGGTGCAGCCCATACAGTTCTTGTTGCTGATGCTGGGTATAAACTATGGTCTTGGGGCCGGGGACGAAGTGGAGTCCTTGGAAACGGTCAGACAGTTGATTGCTATGCCCCAACAGTAGTATTATGGCCACTGCTCAGCGATGATTTCAGGGAAGAGGAGTCACAAAATAGGGGGCCAGATGGGTATAGCAAAGAAAAGAATCCTGAAGAAAGTGCAGAAATCGAGAAAAGACTATCTGCAGCAATGGAAGAGATGAAGCTCCTTCAATCAAGACTTTCCATAATGGAAAGATATGTTAGCATACTGCATGGCGCAATATTTGGGAAGCCTTTCATAGAGCATGAAATTCCAAGCTCTCTCCAGAACTCTGGTACGTTTGATATAGCAAAAGAGTGGGAGAATATGCTGGACTCATCAGATCAAAGAAAACTCGCTCGTCTAGAAATGTTCTATCGGGACATGCTTGCTGGTGTAAAAGACAAGCTGATGAAGAGAAAGATACAAGAGATAGTACAAGAGTGCCTAAAATCAACTTCTTCAAGGACTGCCGAATAAATATTATCTGCACTTGTGACTCTGCCCATATAACAATTAGAAAATACTAAGAAATTTGTTTATGCATCTCTATTAGCAGTTGAATAGAAACTTCTTGTGAAGTTTGAAAGATAGGATCTTGCTTTTCTAAAATTCAATTAATGATGTAGCCATACTATTGGCTTGATTTTTTCAAGTTGGAAAAGTAGAAATATTTCATGTATGGTATCTGAAGTGGAGAAAGATCAGTGCTGTGGAAATTAGTTCGAACCAATGGTGGAGTTAACTGAATGATGAACTCGTAACTAAATAGACATAATCCCTAAGAAGCTTATTTTGTGATAGAATTAATAAAATAAATACTTTATCTGGGCAGAAGTTTCAACTTTAGAACACCTTACCCTTATTACATTAATGTTTATGAAACAAGAACAATGCAATAATCTCGCACAAATGCTGCAGACATTTGAGCGAAAACAGATTTATCTCTTGCACACCACTCCACGGCCATCAAGACCACTTGCACAGTGCAAGTTTGAATACTGGAAATTGTTTGCAGAACTCAATTGTGTTCCCTTGAACCTGGCAACGGCACAGTCTGTGGAGAAGAGACCTGAAGAAGCAAATTCTCTCCGTCCGCCCAAAACCGGCATGTCCACTCCCATCTTCACCCTACTGACGTAGTTGCTTGCATATGTTTGACCCAAAACTCCATTCACTTCACCACTCAATGAATAAAACTTGAACCCCAAATCAAGGTGAGCAAAGCAATCTTCGTCTGTGATGCCATACTTGTGAATTCTTGAGTCTTCTGCTGTGATGGGCACAATTGCTGCTTTGATCTGGAAGTTGCCTTCCACTTCAATCACCACTGCATTAGTGTCACGGGACCTTGTGATGGTTATGCCAGGCTCTGAGGTCGGTTGCCACTTTCTTCCTTCTCCCTCAACAAGGTAGATGGGAAGTCCATCAAACGAGAGCTCTAGCCGATCGACAGCATTGTCCCAGGTAGCTGTCTTCTTGGCACCAACAAAGATTTGATGGTTGCCGAACAGGATTCCAAGAGATTGAACCCAAGTAAAGTCCCTTCCCATGTTTTCATTTCTCCTCCCAATGAAGTGAGCATTGATATGCAGGTTGGTGTCAGAAACTATGCAGAAGTCTCTGTCCTTTTTGCCGTGGAAGTAGAAAGTGATCCCATCAGCGCCAATGAATCTGGGGTCTTGACATACTGCTCCAGGCTTATTGCAGTCTGTTCAGAGTAGCTAAGAATGTTATATGTTTGAGAAATTAAACTGTACATCTGCATCTTAATGCGTTTATTTATGAATTATGTTTGAGGAAGAAAGCTAAGGAGAACTTACCGCACACAGGACTGCAGGTGACACAATCAACCTCACAACGATTAGGACAAGCAGCTGGACAACGATGCTCCCTGTAGTAGCAGCTGGGGTATGACCTGTTTTTGCAACGGACTCTTTTCCCTCCAGCAGCCTCAGAACTATCAGGAGGAGGGCTAGGAGTAGCTGGTGGCGGGGTGTAACTCGGGCTAGGAGGCCATGATGGGGTGGAATTTGTTGGTGGAGGTGGGGTAGGAGCAGTGGCTGGTGGGCTAGGAGTAACTACTGGGGGAGGAGGGCTGTAACTCGGTGATGGACAAACCGCCTGGCACGTAGGACAATCGGCTATACATGTTTGTGGGCAGGCAGCAGGGCAATAGAGTTGCTTATTGCATGTTTTCTTGTAGTTCTTATCTTTACACTTGACCTTACGCGGTTTAGGAGGATGTGGTGGTGGGACGCAGACTGGCTGGCACGTCGTGCAGTTGGCTGTACAGTGCTGCGGGCAAGCATCGGGGCAATAAAGATCCTTATGGAAACAGGCAGGGAAATTCTTGTCGTTGCACTTGACCTTCTTAGGTTTATTGGGTGCCCCCTCAGACAAGGCCACCGTAAGAAGGACGAGGGCTGACAAAAGCAGGCGAGCCATGGGTTGTGATTGGGATGTTGATGGTAGCAGATGTGTATGAATTAGTTTTGTGGATGGTGTTGTGGAAGTGCATGCATGGTGTCTCCATTTATAGAGGTTGTAAAGGTGTAATGTGGCCTTAAATCTAGGTGTTAGCCGGTTGGGAATTGGTATTGGGAGGGTTCTTGTTTGTGTTTGAAGACTTGAAGTGTTGTTTTTGAGGGGTTTTTGTGGCGTTGGGTTTCAGAAATCCCAAGGTCAGACCTCCTCATCAAGTTTGATTTGTACGTAAGAAATATTAAACTAAATTGCCTGTTTCTGTTTTTTGTTCTTTTACCATTTTATGAATTAATGTATCTTTGTTTATGTAACGTTGTGATTAAGTAATAAAACGACTTCACTCATCAAATAAAAGAACACAAAGATTCTTTACTCAAAACAATTTTGGGCGAAACAAATCAATCTCATAACAAATATAATATACTTGTCATGGAATTAATCATTTTTCCTTGATCTTACATCAATCACAAAATTAAGAGTATTGCACTTGTCATATAATTAGTTCAAACTCGATCAACCCCAATCTGTGTTAAATTTATGAATAAACACGACTCTTGTTCCACTTTCCAATGAGGTGAAACCAATTATAACAAGGGAACTAAAGTGGAAAGGAGCGGAACTTTTAGCCGGAAGCTTGAACAATGATGTGTTCTGTATACCTACCTTCAATATATCTTAACAAAATATATCGTCTTTTGGCAATATCTAATGTTGACATCAATTAATTTAATTAAATATTTCATAGAAATTTTTTAAAAAAAAAATCATAGTATGAATTGTACATATAAAAATTTGAAGGATATGTAACATCATCAATCATTTTTTTATTATTAGGAATAAAAAGTTTAAAAGTAATGGTATGAATTAGTGAATTTTGAAAAAGAAAAATGGGGAGAATGTTAGACTGAATTTAAATGAGGTTGGATTTGGAAGCGAAGGGGTGAGTTCCTTTGGACTGAATCATCCATAGCAGATGGGGTTGGGCGGCATCCAGTGAAGGCATAATTGTCAACGACTTTTAAGGGTCAAGAAGCTGTCTTTGATTGCAATTGCAGCTGTGAAATCGTTAACCGGAAGCAAAGTCGTGAAATGAAATGGGCATGGAGTTGAGGAGGAACATTGTCATTGCCATTGCCGTTGCCGTTAATGACGACAATGCAACTTTGAGAGATAGAATCAGCTTAAGCCTTCATTTACCGAATGGGAGTGTGCATCAGTCGGTATAGTACAGGGACGAAAGATGTATTTATCCTTTGACCAAATAATATTCAAAAGGGCATAATCAATCCTTTTCATTTACAGTGAAAAACTGCAAGCGCCATATCACAGGGTTTAATGGAAACCCACCGCGCTGCACATTCATAATCTGAAATTGGGATTCTTCATTTGTTAAACTTGTCAATTTGAGCTGAAAATACATGGCATTTGATAAGGAGACAAGATTCCAATTTCCCACCCAAACAGAGGGTCTAGACTAGAGTATCACCAGATCTAGTTTGGATACAACTTGTCAAATTCATCAACTCTAATTATCAAAATAAGACAAAGCATTAGCTACATGGAAGAAAACATAGGGTAATATTATCTCTAGCAAAACAATTCACATAAAATGAACAGAGACACTGAGGTTGATGAGAATGGGATACGCGGTTGTGTTTAATGTACGTAATCAGCATCTTCAAGTCACGGTGCAGTTCAAATTCATAAGGAAGACTTTGCTAAGACAAAATATATTTTCATGGTCATACTATGCCCAGACAACTTCACAATGAAATCCTAATCTTCACAGGAACATCTCATGACTAGAAAGCATGGAGCGTCCAAGTCCAGCCAAAGCAAATTTTCAGGTAATCTTCACTCCAGCCAGACGAGTAACTGGACAAACCCCTGCCACAAACAACATGAGATCACATTCTTAGATATGGATTAACAAGAAAGACCACTTCCAGCCTAATCGCTCAAATCATCCAGTAAACTTACTGCAAAGAGAAAGTCCTAAATGTAATCAAAGAACAGGAACAACAGCTTACTAGCTTGATCTCAACAGCACAAACTTAGTTTACAGGCATGATAAAATGCAATTATGCATGCATGATGCCAACTAAAGGATTCTGACTAGAAATGCCATACAAAATAGTGAACATGTTCACCAAACTTCTGGCTAAGCTGAAACTTATAAGATCACTCATTATTATACTTCACATTTATCCATCTCTATGATCTCTCAAATGTGTTATTTCTTTTCTTGGGGATGCCTTGGCGTGGATGGCCCACTATGCAGAGTATGGTGAAGAGTGGTCATGATAAGTACATGATACATGATCAATAGAACAAGTAGGGGATGTGCATAGCCAGAGCTAAGGAGGGGTGTTGTATGGTCTCTCAAAGCCCACCAACAGTTTGTTGAACTAAATTTTCCTCACAACATTTAAAATTGAAATTGCATACTTTCTAAACAAAATTCACGCCAGATTTGTGATTAGAAATTGTGCATTCTAGGCTATTAACTTTCTCTAAACACAAGAAGCCAGAAATCAAATTAACAAAACTATATATAAAAATCTTGAAATGCTAATCTCTTATAGCATCCTAGGAGGACCAAGAAGAAAAACTAACATAGAAAATGCAACACGAATTAGAAAATTAGAATAAGCCGTAGGATTCTCATAGCAATAACAACTAATAACAACTAACCTAATGAAAGCATTATCACTACTACTGCTGATTCTGTGGAGGTGGCATCCCTGGTCTGGGCGGACCAAATATCTGAGCCTGTCCACCCGGCGGAGGTGGCATGCCAGGTCTCGGTGGCTGCTGGCCAGGTGGTGGAGCACCAGGCATACCAGGCCTTGGCGGTCCACCAGGCGGTGGTGGACCTCTCATCATCTGAGGCGGTGGCACCATCTGCGGCCTCTGTGCAAACTGAGGCGGAGGAGCAAACCCGCCAGGAGGCGGCATCCCCGGCCTGAACTGCGGCGGCGGAGGCATCGGAAATCCAGGCCTCGGAGGGAAACCTCCGGCGGCGGAGCCATAGCAGGGGGCCTTACAACCGGCGGCTGGGGAGGGTAAGAAACCGGTGGACCGGAAATCTGAGGCGGCCGAGAAATCTGTGGCTGCATCATACCTGGAGCAGGCCCACCGACTCCCCGAACGGGCCCCGCAAGGCCCGGCTGGGCCTGGGTTAGTGGGCCAGTAATGACGCCTCGGCCTGCGGCGCGGCCAATTCCGGGGCCGGGAATAGCGTTTGCGGAAGTGGGCTTTAGGCGGGAATCGTCAGGGGGAGGTGGACCCTCGACGGTGAGTGAAATGACTTCTTCGCCTCTGAGGAGGACGAGGCCGAGCGTGCGGCGGTCTTCGCGTTCTTCCTTGGAGCCCTTAGTGGGCGGAAGTTTGCGGAACTCTTCGCAATCCCCGAGGACAAGGTTCATGTGTCGATCGAAGGCCATGAATTTGCCGATAAGCTGACGGCCATCTTGGATTGTCACCCGCATTCGGTAATTGATATACTGAAGCATCTTGGAACTCTTCGACATCGACATTTTGACGAGAAAAGAGATTGCAAGACTCTCTTTCTGTGTCTGGGATTTTGAGTTCTGAGAGGAGCGGGGGAAAAAGGGGAAGTAGGGTTTATGAAAATGAAACCTTTTTCCTCCTTTTATCTACATTTTCAGAAATACAGAAACAACCGCGACTTCGGTAACCGCAGCAATCACAACGAAAAAACGCACTTTCGCTAGAGTTCCGCGTTTGATCTTTGGACTCTCTTGATTCTTGAACTGGCCATGAGGTAAAGGGAGAAACAGTATAACGCGTAGATGAACTCGGCCTCCATGGACATGAATTTTGCTTGTTTCAATGTAGTAGTAACATTACAAATACACTAATAAATGACAAATTTTAGAGCACACGAAAGTAATGGACTTGATAAGTGAACCTCTCTACATCAAAGGGACAAACCAAACTCTCGTAAAAAGAGGAGAAAAGAAAAGCAACAAAAGAACAAATGAATATATGGTTGGGCCTCCTATGAATTCAATATCTCAATCAATCTAACAAAACTAACACTAAATATATTCAATCGATATATAGACGAATAACACAAACACTAATGCGATTCCCTCTGGAACTCCCTCTCAAGCCTGCAAGTCTTGAGCCTTGAATTCCTCTGACTGGAGAAGCAGCAAGGAGTGTGAAAAACACCATGTTTCACAAGAGCAACTGTACAACAAAATGCTGCAAGCTAGCTAGGTCGAGGCCAGTAGAATATAAATGAGCTGGGAAACAGGAACATCCCCGTTACTCTCCTCGCTTATGGGAGAATACATCACCAATCAGCACCAAATTTGATGATGTCTGTCACAGTTTCTTAGGTAAGTTATAGGTCTTCTTAAGAAACTTTGTAGCAGCTTCATCATTCCTGTAACACAGAACTCGCAACAACGTGTTGGGTTCTGTAGGGTTCCACTGTCCAGATGTTGGAGGTAAGGGAAGTCGAGATTTAGCAGAGGAGCCATATGCTTCCAAAGTCAAGCGTCTAAACCGCTCGATGAGGCTATCTGTATCTGCTCGGAAAAGTGGAAGCACATTTCTTGCCGTGGTTGAAAATTTATCGATTACATCATCTGGCAATCCATCTCCATTTGCCCAGAAAAGATCCTTCAGGGACCTGAAATCATCCTCTATTATCTGTGAGTCCTGTGGAGAAAAGGCACGTGTTGGCCCACCAGCAAGCAAAACCAACAAAAAGCCATCAAATGAAGCCCTCATCATGTCTGCAATAATACGAGTACGGACTCTTTCATGAACAGTATCTGCTACAACAGTCAGATTATGCTCAAGCTCCTGGAGGAAAGGCTCAATTCTAGAAGATGAAGGATCGCCAACATACAGCGAATCCCATAAAACATGGCTTAGATCATGGAAGACAATTTTATACGCAGCCCCTTCGGACAATTGTTGAACTGCTTCAATGCAGGAAGCTGGTGTGAGTTCGAACTTTTTCCCCAAAACATTTGAAAAGTCTTCTACATGGGCAGATTCCGAGTTCCGCAGCAGGGTAATTATTCTTTTCTCAAGAACTTCTAACTCCATCCGTATTTTATGCAATGAGTTTATACGTACACATAGCTGTGGCAACCCAAAAGAGCTATCTCCATTGACGGTTGCAACCTGAGGGTTCCTTCTCTGAGAAGTTATCAACTTCTCTTTCTTCTTCCACTGAAATTTTGTCCCAGTGGTGCATCTTGTTAATGCTGGCATTGTGGGAATATACATGTTTCTTGATCCTGCATAAGGAGAACCCATTAACTGATTGCTACAAATACTGAAAATTTTAGCCACGAGCTATTAGATAAGCAATACTACCACAGCCAGATTTTGCTTTAGTTATATAATATTGGAGACATTTATCAAGGCCGACGACCAAGTCCGGAAGCAACGCGGGATGCATTGGTATTGGCAGCAGAAAGAATGCCTCCAAGGTCTCATCAACTATTCGCAAAACCTCTACAGCTGAAGGAGCACATCCCTCTTGATTAGCTCTTGGATTCCAGACCTATAAATTGTAAAAAAGATGAGAATGTGAAACTAAAAACTGAAATCCAAATACAGATATTTGTGGAGTAAAAGATATTTCATTGGAATCAACACCAAGATATGAATGCCATACCAGTGAAAATCATTAATAAGAATTCGTGTCCCGATAAGACCTAGGAGAATTAATTCCTATATATACTATATGCAAATTGGTTTGGGAGAATACCAAGAACTGAAAACTTGATTATTTACAATGTTTACAGCACGGCACAGCATACCCCTGAAATATGCTGCATAAAGCTTCTAAGAGTAGAAACATTGAAGTGCTACAACTTAAATATGTTACACATACATAATTGGTCAAGCACAATGCACATGCATCTTTATACGAGTACATGCATCTAATTTAGTGTGCATGAAGCACTTGATATGAAATTTGAGTTACATGGCTACTGGGTTGTGAAAGTAAAGAATTATAGAGAGTACCTCTTGTTGAAGATTTCTGTCAACCCATTCCTTTAGCCTGTCTAGTCTTGTCTTTATCCATACTTTTACCAAGTTGGCTATCGCACCTTCAGCTTCATAAGGAGGCATCTCGCGAATTATGGCCTTCCCACCATCATCACTATCCACTGAATCTTCAACAGCAATTTGGACAAGGTCTTTTTCCAACTTATCTGCGGCTCTTAATATTTGCACAGCATCTGGTGTCAACTCTGTAATGCCTGAAATAAATTGCTTCAGCTCATTCCCGTAGCATGCATGTAGAGTGGCAACAGCAACACCTGCGGCAAAGGGGTGCCATCTCTTCAAGATAGGACTAAACATGTCCTTCTCCTTGATTGCAAGCTCACCAACATCCTTGGCAAGGATGGCAAGGACGGGAAGGGGATTTGGCTGGTTTCTTGATGCTCTTCTGCTTGAATCAGCCTTTTCCATTCTCTGCAAGTCAGGGTACAAAAAGATGTTACTAATCCATTTCCTAAGTGTCATGAAAATTTTAATTTTGCATGCTGCATATTCCATGGATAGATAGGTTGGAGAAGAAGTACCCGAGAGAACTCCCCTCATGTGTACCCAAAATGGTTTTATATTTCAGTTAGGCCAAGGAAACGGGTAGATCTATAACATAAAAGAATTTCATGGATAAAATGTCGGATGACTTTGTCTGATGATTACTTTATAGATTAACTCTATGCAAGTCACCTCTTCAACTAGAAAAATTGGAAGTCCTAGTTATTTCGATGTCAACTACACCTCATTACTAATCACATCTTCAACTTGCCTGAGCAAATGCAGTGCGGAGCGATGACCTAATATAAGTGTCGATCCTGCTAAGAGCCACATCAACTTCAGTTTTTCTTCTCCGGCGGTACTCATTTGATATATCTTCGACTAAGATCTTAGCAGCCAATACCCCGACAGACACAATGCTTTGCATGGAATCAATATTTCCACTGTCGAATGTTTCATGATAAGCCAGGAGTCTTTTCTCAGCCCAACCCAACATGGCAGTCAATGTAGAACTCAAAATCTTGGAATAAGCTGGATCTTTTGTCATTTTCACATCTTTGGCTACTTCAGAGAGTTGACTGTCAGCAGCATATAATAGATCAATCTCAACTTGCCCCGTAGCAACATAACGGTTGAACAGAACCCATGTAAAGCATAGATTATGTAACATTTGATTCAGTCCAAGGATTCCCCATGTTTTCTTTATGAGTTCCATAAGCTCATCAACTTCCTCTACAATGGATGTCTCGTCATTAATATCGAAGCATGCTTCCAGAAGCATTTCATAGAGACGGAGATTCAACGGAAAACCATCTGCCCAATGGCAGGATTCAAGCACAGCTCCATCAGATGTCCTGCTTGCAAGTGCCATCACTGTAGTACGAAGGACTTGCATTGACTCGTTATTCCTCCCAGTCTCTATTGGTCGGTCCAAGGCTGCATGAATAATTTGGCGCAATCGTTGAGCAGCAGTATTAGCCTTTTCCAGTGGCATGTGAGGGTGCAGAAGGAGACCAGCCTCAAGCATTCTAAGGTTTCTCTTCTGCCATGCTTCATATTCTTCTTGATCAGTAAAATCTGAAGCTTTGAATTGTTGCAATAGCTCTAGCGGAAGAATCATTGACTCCGTTCTTCTGCCAACCTACACCAAGTCAAAGTATTAGATCAAACACAAAATATCATAAATCTATAATCTAAGTAGCATAACAGTATCATTCTATCACTTTATCTATACCGACGCAGCAACAATAGCCCCCAGAACTGGAAAGTCTGCAGTTCACCGGAATGAATATTAAAAAAATACGTCACCGTCAGAAAGCAATCAGAAGTATCTTCTAATATTTTCTTTACTGTTGTTAAGAGCAAGAAGTTTTCTAACTAGCGAAAAAGTCAAAAACACAGGAATATCCTGCTGCATAATCAAACACAACCCAAAGGGATCATTCACCATGTAATTCAAACTCGAGAAAACCCCAAAAACACACATTCGCACATGTTCCCCAAATCAAAGTGTTGGCTTTTTAACTTATCTACTTAAACTCATCCTGAATTCAGCAAAGTTAACCTTAATTTTCTAATAAAGAAAATTGGTCCTTCAAGAACAAAACGGTAAGCTCGCCAGAAAATATAATTCGGTGTTCCTTCCTACCAGAGACGTTAAACAAAGACTAATAAAGAAACCAGGAAACAAAAGGGATAAAAATGGCAAACTATGAAATACATATGAAAGTAATAATAATGAAAAAGAAATTGAAAAACAGAATTTAGCAACACAAAATCAGACATCACCAAGATCCCCTCTTTCATTAGACTAGCACCTCAAGCTTCAGATCAGACAGTTGTACTTTCCTGTACATTAAACAAACTCAAATCCCCAATTTCACTCCGAAGAAAATATATTCTCAGCTCATCCCCATCAACTCCAATGCCTAGAACCCAAATCAAAATCCCAGAGTCGGTTAAAACAGAAAAATGTAGAAACTCAAACACAACCCAGCCACTAGAAATAAATCCACTCAACCAAATGCATAACAAATTAAGTCTTTTTTCCCCCTCGTTAAAGCAGTTTCTGTAACCTGGCCAGCAGAAATCCTCAATAAACCCCTACGAATCCTCGAATCTGAGGCCTCCGAGACCCTCATCTGCACTCTCATAAGCTCCCCTATGGTCACCGGCCTCTTCGTTTTCCCACCGGCAACCGGATTATTCGAATCGGAACTCCGTCTAGAACTACTGGATCTCAGCCCCAACGCCTTCTTCATCTTGGACGCCGCTGCCGAGGTCAATGACTTCTGGAGAGTAGCAGTAGAATTGCCATTAGTACTAGTGTTGGTAGGTGAACTGTTATGATTGGTGTTGGAAATGTAGGTGAGGGGTCTGGAGGAGGAAGAACGGTTGGCGGATAGGAAGATCTCGTAGGCAGAGGAGCGGAGATCGGTGTCGGAGAGAGTGGGGGTGAGGTCGCCGAAGGGGGAGGGGACTGGGGATAAAGCGGTGGGGGTGATGGTAGGGGTGAAGCGGGAGGTGGCGGAGGAAGGAGAGGCAGTGGTGGCGGCAGTGGTGGTGGTGGAGGATGAGGAAGAGAATGAGTCTCTCTTGGAGTGGCCGAGGGTCCGGTCTCGGAAGAGAGACGCCATTGACACTCCGTGTGTAGAGAGAGAGAGAGAGAGAGAGGAGAGAGTGAAGAGAAGATGAGTCAGAAAAAAGTAAAAGAAGGGGAGAGAGAGAGAGAGGAGACAGAGTTCTATGATAGATTTATTTCTCTTTTTTCAAGAAACAATACAAATTACTATTACGTTGTTAGAAAATAAATAAACAAAAACCAAAAACACAACAAACAAACAGTGTCAGAAATTAGAAATGTATAATTTATTGAAAACATTCCAGATTTTGATGCAAATGAAATTTGATCGAATTCAATTAATTACATAATCATTTTTTTTAAATTATATTCAAACTCAATTTAAATTATAATTTCTCATCAGACCAATTAAAGTCTCAGCATTATATCATGATTTGAGCATGACTAAAAATAAGAGGTAATAACATAGTGTGGTGAGCTATCCCTTTCCAAGTTAATCACACAACACCACATACAATATTAGTTGAATTGATGTATTATAAAAAAAGAAAAATTGCAGAATGTAATTGTCAAAATAATAGCTGGAATGCAGAGGAAAGGGGTTGGATTTCCAGTGTGGCCATATCACATCACATATGCTTTCCTTTTATTTTTTCTATGTGTGTGTGTGGGTTAGAGACAGAATTAAATTAAATTTAAAAAATTACAGAAAATCTGGGCATCTTCTTCTTTTCTTGCATTGCATACACCAATAATACAATTACATAATATAGCTATCTTATAATGCATTTCTTTGTATTTTATAATTACTGCCCTTAGCTGTGAGTGTGAATAAAAGAATAAAACGCCCATTACTAACTTTTGACTTTAATTTCATAATCTCAATACATCCATTCATGAAAATATAGAGTTTGTCGTCTTTTTTTACGTGTTTATTATGAGTGTGACTTGATTTGATAAAAAATTATTTAATTTATAGTGTATTTATTTTAAATATGGTAGTGAGATTGGAATGACTATTAAACTAAATAAGAAATCATCTAATTTTAATTTAAACAAATATATAACACATATTAATTAAATTTAACCCCAATTAGTTTTCCATCTCTAATGTACTCTCAAATTCACCCAACATCGAAACAGTAGCTTAGACAAAGTATAAAGTAAAATTCTGTGATGAAAAGGATGTAACGAAACCAACGCATGTCCATTTTTCTTTGTCTTACCAGCTTTTGCTTTAGGGATGTCGGCAAGGTTTTGCAAGTAGTCATCATTCATGTATAACTTACCAATAATTATATTTACTGGCCTTAGGCCATGTTTACTTTCCATTATAAAGAATGATATTTTTTATAGTGTCTAATAGTTATTTATTTTATTTTTTTAGCGTGTCTGATACATTTTGGACTGGCCCGATATTAAAGCCAATTTTTGGGTAATTTATAAGGGTAGTGTTTTTAGTTCTGCATGCCGGAATTTTTCTAAATTTAGTATTGCAGTTTTAAAATCCTGATAATTCTAATTTTGTTCCGACCAATTCTAAATTTTTGGCTTATCTGAGGTCCAAGCTAAGAGTTCGTTAAGTCCTTTAGATTTTATTTTGATTTCGAGTTATAAGCTTGGAGCGTAGTCGCGCTCACTAAAAGTATGTGGGAACAATATTAGATAAATTTGAAGTATAGTCCTCCGATATTTAAATAAAGAAGATGGTGTGAATAGGAAGCTTAAGAGTATGTGATGCAGTGAAAAGAATAGATTTAGAGAGGTTGAAGGATAGCAGAAGACAGTTGTTATTTGTACATATGAGTTGGGAGAATAAGTCTTACAAGTTGTAAATGAGAGAAAGACAGGTGCAGGTGCATGGTCCATGTGACATATGCCGCCGCTTCATTAATCCAGAGACGGGGAACACACACAAACCTCCCCATCTTCTGCCTCACCCTAAGTCGGGTTTATAAATTAATCAAATTACTTGCATAATTTTTTTAAAGAACATCATGTAGTTAATCGTGTCTGCTTGATGCGATCTCTCCTGATATGGGTCTATTATAATTACACAAAGTGTTAGGAGGGGTTATATTCCAATGAAATTTTAACAAAAAAAATATAATATTTTAGGCCCTAAGGAAAAAGAAAAGAAGAAAATTCCAGTCTATCCAATAGAGAAAATGCTGTTTTCTCTGTGCTACAAGGTTGAGGCGGGTGAAAAGATCACAACGAAAATTCTGATAATAGTTGGTGGTTGGGAGTTTTAAGAAAGAAAACCTGCATCTGATGGAAAGGCTTGGTGATGATTTACTTTCCTTGATTTTCAATGAAATTGACGACCTCAATGATAGGAAATCACTCTCTCAAGTTTGCAAACAATGGTTGCGAGTTGAGGGCCTTCAAAGATCATCTCTACAAGCGTTTGAGCCTGATCTTCTCCCCAATTTCCTGCCAAGATTCCCGAATTTGATCAAATTTCAAGCACCGGCAGAAATTTCTAATTCCCTTATCCAGTTTGTAGCCAATACCTGCCCTAGAATTCAAGTGCTTAACCTTAATTACAGGGAAAAAGGGGATCTCTACTGCGAAAATGTGGAAAAGGATGATTTTGATGATGAGGGTCTTGGTGATATTGCCAAGGGGTGTTGTGATTTGGAAGCAATTGTATTGAGGAGGAGAAGTGGAATTGGGAATCCTGGGGTGGCTTCATTGGGAGGGTTTTCAAGAAATTTGAGGAATCTTGATTTGGGGTGGTGTAGGAAGGTTTCTGATGAGGCTCTTGACTCAATTGGGTGTTTGAATCATTTGGAACGGCTGGATTTGCAGGGGTGTTGGCTGATAACAGATGTGGGTTTGGCTTTCTTGGCAAAAGGGTCTGTGTGTAATTCACTGAAAAGATTGAATCTTGCTGAATGTGATCAAATCACGGACTCCGGCTTGATTTATTTGAAGGAAATGGGCTGTTTGGAGGAACTGAATTTGGCGGAGTGTGGACCCAGGGTGACCGACATTGGTGGTGAGATGGCTGTGGCTGCAATATGGACTTTGAAGAGACTGAATCTGTCATGGTTGGTTAATGTTTCTGATGTGACTCTGGTTGCTCTAGCTCAAAACTGCAAGCATCTGGAGGATCTTGACTTAACAGGCTGTGAATTGGCATCGGGAGCTGGCATCCGTGCCTTTTCCAGGCATGATTCTTTGAAGGAGCTCATTTTGATTCATTGTGGTTATGGTTTCAGTGGTCATGATCTTGAAGAGTTGGTTTTAGGATGCACCAGTTTAGAATGCATCATTCTTGACCAAAGATTGAGGATATGGATTCCTAAGTCAGTGCAAGAAAACTTATCGGCCCACAATTGTGTGTTAGATTGGATGTGACAGACGAGAGGAATTGCTGTCACAAGTTGATTTTGCAACCTACATTTTAGTTTCAGTTCTGAATTATGGATGTCTAGTTATACTGCAGCTACTCTGCAACATAGAAAAGTTTGGATTTGATGCACATTTTGTGATGGGAATGATTTGGAAGGGAAGACAGACGAGAATACTTGAGGAGCATGGAAGAAAGCTCAAGATTTGAAGATCAAGAACACTGTGAAATTTCTTGGATGGAATTGTTTTGAGGCAGCTGATGATTTGTTTTTCCACTGTGCTGTACTACTTACAAATACGACTCAACTGAATTTGAATTTGAATTCGCATTTGATTTCTACTTGTGTTGGAGTAGGCTGTGTTTTGGTCTCGGCCTTAATGGTTCAGTTGGATAATGCGTACTGGGCGGGCCTATATCAGTTCTGGGTTGGGGTTGGGACTTCAGACTTGTCTGTAGTATGGGTGAATGAATAAATATTAGTATTATCTTGTTTCTTTGTTTATTTTGAATCCAACTCCCGATTTAGAAAAAAAAAAAAAAGTAAGTGGAGTATTTAAGAAGTATATTATATTATATATAATGTGGAAGGAAAATAAATTTCAAAAGATTCTATGAGATTTTGCACTCATTTTATCAAGAAAAAGGTTAAAGTTGGTAATTTTATTGAACAAAAGCCTCCCACAAAGAAAAAATAAATGAAATATAACAGAAAATATTGTTCAGGAGAAAGCGTATGCAGACTGAAAAACGAGGACAAAGGAAAATAGCGCACCCAAAAACATTTCCAGCAACAGCATACCGGAGAACGGCACCCAACCCGGGTTATCCTTGTTTTACACAAAAAGAAGAAGAAAGAACAGAAGGCCCATGGATTTTTAGGATAGCAAAAACCTCAAGTTCAAGAACACAAATGAACAGATGTCTTCTTTATCGGCAATCAGAGCTTTTGGTTCATTACTCCTCAGATTTTCAAATGGGGGTCCTCTTAAACCCTCTAACTCCTTCTCTCATCATAGTAAGTAAACCCTTTCTCTTTGCCCTTCATAATAAAGATTGATTTTTTCATTCTTTTCTATCTATATGTGGGATTTTAGTCATAATGGAGATTTCTTGTGGATTGTGGTTGAGGAACAGTTTTTCTGAGTAGAAAGCTATCATCTCTTTCTTGGTACTCGTCTTCTGGCACATGGACTTCCTTTTGCGGATTTCACTATGGAAACTCGGATAGAAAGATCTCAACTTGCCCGCCTTTGTGTATGGGTAGGCGATCCTGTAAAATCGCGGGCAGAAAGGTACTCGCTTGCGTGTGTGTGTCTGTGTGTAGGAATGTGACTTTTTGATCTTTCATCGTTTGGAGCACAGATTTTTGTTCAATTCTATCATTTAGGAGACTCTTAGAATAATTAGCTAAAGATTTTGATTGAAGAAAATACTGAAGTGGCAGCTCTGAGGAATGAGAGGCATAAAAGTAGAGTTGTAAATTTCTAGTCAATGTAATGTAAATTCATATTCTCAATTCAGAGGGTCCAACTCAAAGCATCCAACTAATTTCAACAACGCTTTTAATAAAGAAAATTTGCATTGGAAACTGTGAAGGGATTAAACTTCGGCTGGATTCTCTTTCTATGAACTTCATATATGTATCTGTTTTTCTAGATTGAGTTGTTGTTCATCTCCAACTGTTACTTATATGCAGTTTGCTTTGGAGAAAATGTGTTTAGAGCATGGCTCGTTGATTTCGATTTACCTTTTCCTGCTTGTTTGGTGGTCGCCTGACTTGTAGGTTGAAAATGATCTGATGTGCATATTGTACGGGCCAGATCTTAAACGGAAATTCTTTCAAAAAGAGTTCTTCAAATGATGATCAATCTACATCGAAGCTGATGAACATTATAGTTTACTGATCTTCAGTTTTCTTTCAGTTGTATAATGGACGTTTTACACAAGAGTTGCAGTGCATAACTGATATGCATGGTATCCACTATGACTGACTAGGCATATCATGAACTTCGTTTATTGGACTGAGAAGATAAGTTAACCTCCAAGCCACCACAAAAAGAAAGAGAAAAATGTAAAAAGGAAAGAGAAGAAAGGAGAAGAGTAGCATACGGCAGCGAGAAAAGACAATAGCTAGGAACATAATATGTTTGTTGATTTCATTTCGTCTTATGTCTCTAAAATGAGGAGATTGGTATTTCATGGTTTAGATCTACTCTTCTTATGCAGACTGCTCAGGATGCTAAGAAGGCAAAGCTGTATGCAAGATTTGGGAAGGAAGTTGTATCAGCGTAAGTTACTTGTGATGACGTTTTGATGATATGATATAAAATTTATAATATATCTGCTAACATGTAGTTGGAAAGAACTAAGATGTAAAACCCATTTACTTTAGAAAACCACGTAAAACCTCTGATGATGCAAGGTGTATTTATTAATTAACGCTATATTCTCAATTTCCTGCACTATATTCATTTTTTCCTTTGGTGAGATTTTGTTGGTCTTTTAAATTATAATTATTTCCACTTTATCTAACTTCCAATAATTCAGAATTAAACTTCTCCTTGTTTTGGTTGGGTTGTCTATTTTGGGGTGGGGGTCCTTGGCTGGTGGATGGCATACTAATGGAGAGCCAAAAGTTGGTTTATTCTGATGGTGTCTCTGGGAATGAGTGATGACTTGCCATGCTGGTTTCCAGCTCATGATATTTTTTATGAATGTCCCAGGGTCAAGAAAGGTGGTTCAAGTCCGGTATCTAATACAGCTTTGGCTGCATTATTTGAGAAAGCTAAGGAGCTTGATATACCCAGGGATATTATAGATCGAAACATCAAGAGAGCCTCAGAGAAGGGTCAGGAAGCCTACATTGAGAAATTCTATGAGGTAGTTGGTCATATTTCTTGCATTATCTTCATACTAAGAGATGCCAGAAACTGGTATTCATCTTTTTGTTGATTAACTACTCTGTGTCTTCATAGGTCTATGGGTATGGTGGAGCAGGAATGATTGTTCAGGTGTTAACGGATAAAGTTAACAGATCCGTAGCAGCAGTGAGAGAGGTAGTGAAGGACTATGGCGGGAAAATGGCAGATTCTGGATCAATTATGTTCAAGTTTAAACGTGCTCGGGTTGTAACTGTAAAGGCTACGGATGCTGATAAAGATCAGCTTCTTGCCATTGCTCTAGATGCTGGTGCTGATGATGTCATTGAACCCTATATGGATGAAGATGATATGGAAGATGCGGAAAGGTACAAAGGACTGTTTATTGTACGAATCATTATCGAATATGATACTTCATTTTATTTTCTTATTTCTTAGTTTAACTTTAAAGTTGTTTCATAAATACCAGTTGTTTGTGACAAAGTTGGAATGGTGTTTTATACACACACAATTAAAACCATTTACTATCTTATCTGTCTATTTCACAATATTTATGATCTGCCCTTTGCGATTTGAAAATCTAACTTGTCCTTTGTGGTAGACACTATAAGATTGTAACTTCGTTGGACAACTACACCCCCATATTGACAAAACTACGTGAGGAAGGAATACCATTTGAAACTGACAGTGGATTTGAGCTTCTTCCTTTAACGCCTATTGAGGTATGCAATGTAGAAGATGAATTTTGTATTAGTTAGTTCCTCATGCAAAGTTTACATTGTATGACATTACTCATCCCTACACAAGTTTTTTCATAACGTAGATATAAAGAGCATCTTCCTCATATTATACCAAGCATTTTCTGTTTCCACAATTGCTTTCATTGTAAGGTTGCCATGTTGGTTTTACGGGTTGCAGGTTGATGATGAGGCTATGGACTTGAACAAGGAATTGATGTCCAAACTGCTTGAGCTAGATGATGTCGATGCTGTATACACAGACCAGAAATGATTATACCTACCACAGTTTTTAGAGTTAATCCTTCTTTCATCATCTCAGCTGCTCAGCAATTAACCTGAGGTTTTGGGGCTGTTGGATTTGCGGCTTGCAGTTTACTCTCATGGATCAAGTGAAAGGTAAATGGGCCTTCACTATACGAGTACTAGAACTGTCACCTAGAAAATGGGTAAAGTCTAGATAGCACAATGAATAATTTCTTGAAGAAGACTCATCTTTATTACCCTTAAATGCAGTCAACAGTAGCTGGAAATTGCCCATTTTGTCAAGTGGGAGATGAATCATAGTTTCATTAAGTATCAATATTACTCTGCTATTCTGTTCATCTAGCGATCTCTTATGCACCGATATGGTCTGTGCCTTTTTTTTTCCCCACTTTACCTGCCTTGTTTCTATGGATATCAACGATAGGTGGCTTCTTGGCTTTAATATTTGTTTCTTTCAATTAATTTATCCATGGAATCATCAAATTCTCTTTTGACACATTTTGCTACCTAAAATCTACTTTTATAAGATTTCAGCTGCAATTTATACAAACAAAATAATAAGTGACTATAGGCTATAGAAATCCTGCTATACCCTTATTCATGATACTTGTATTCATCCGCATCAAAGAAGTTGATATCTAGTGACTTCTTTACAGTAACTCTGTTAAATTCATGTCTTTGGAACCCAGCACCCATGCAGTCCATAGGGAAGACCATAGGGGAACTTTGCTCTAGCGATTTCTTCAAATGTAGATCCATCCAGCAACAATGCATATCCTTCCCCTTTTTTGTCACTGATCATTGAGATTACCACCCCTGTGCATTATTATTACATGTTAGTATTCTGGTTGTGTTATATTACTGCATTTCATCACATGATCTAACGTTAGTAATTGACATGTCTATAGCTTACCATCATCTTCCTCCGTTGCACCTGGCCTGGGGACGAAGAAAGGCTCAGATGGTATGGAACCCTCGTCAAACCAGTTCTTCGCCTTCTTCTCCACCAAGTCAATCTGCAAAACAATTAACGACAACCCTCAAATAGTTAGTTCACGGGTACTTGAAAACTAAGTGGATGACATCTGTTGCTCGTCTTCTGTGTATACCTTAGTGAGGGTGTTGGGGAAATTGCAGGGCCTGTGAGCACCACATGCATAAGCATATCTGTATTTCTTGCCTAGGAAAGCAGGATTCATGCTGCACATGTCCATTCCTCTTCCATGTTCATTCGGATCCAATGCTGCCTCTAAACTCCCATATGGGCTACCATCCATTGGGATCTTGAATCTCCCAACCCTGCATACGAGTAATATGCATCGACCACCCATTAGTAATCAATTACACTTTAATTATAATTTCATGGTTATGATTCTTGTCTCGAGTAATATACATGTTTTACTTAATAGTCTCGTGCATGCGAAAAGAACGACTAATAGTTAATAAAGTTAAAGTAGAATACAAGTGTTAATTTTGAACCACAGCCACCAACCTGACCTTTCGCCTTCACCAAGGATGAAGAAAATCATTATCTCCGTTGAAATTGTGGTGGGCACTTAATTAACTAATGATTGATGCAAGTTTCATTATTAGCTAATTTAATGGAGAAAACAGGGATTTTCACTGGAACAGGAAACCAGCAGCAAAGTGCCGGCCATATGGGAGCATTCTGGCCCAAGTCTTGCAATTTCTGAAATTCTGTCAAAAATATGTATCTAATGTAATAGTTGATATCTAGTTTTATGCGTTAGTAGTTGTACCTTGCGTCCGGTAGGATATCTTGGCCGGAGAAGGATCGGAGATCTTGGAGGGCGAGCTTCTGCAAGATGGTGGTATCGGCGTTGTGTTCGCAGCAGTCGGCGATGATGGCCGTCACCCTTCCATCTTCGTCTTGCTC
This sequence comes from Sesamum indicum, assembly GCF_000512975.1. Taxonomy (NCBI): domain Eukaryota; kingdom Viridiplantae; phylum Streptophyta; class Magnoliopsida; order Lamiales; family Pedaliaceae; genus Sesamum; species Sesamum indicum. Next base: position 17,063,675 of record NC_026150.1, read on the forward strand.
CTCGTATGCGTTTATAAAATGGAATGTTACGTACAAGGGAACTTCCACGCTTGCCACCTTTTAAGTCAATATCACAATTTTTTACAAGTTATTTTAGTCTAAAAGTTGATGAAGAACATACATAGGCACGGAGCTATTCATTAAATTATTAGGGTTAATTATATTTAAACCTCTTTTGAAAATGTAAAATTACATTTTTTTTCAAAAAAGTTGTAAAATTACACTCATACTCTCACTGAAAATTCACATTTACACTTGACCTTCTTTCATTAGGGTTTGAATGAGAAATGCTGACATTATTAAAAAAATATAGAAATTTTCAATTTCACTCCTCATTGAACATTCTCATTTAATAATTTTGTATTCATAAGAAGAAAAAAATTAATGATGTTATAACCTTCATATATAGATAATACATTTATTTTTTTACAAGTATAAAAATATACATGAGAATATTAAATGAGTGACAAAGTTGAAAAGTTATGTAATTGTTTTTTTGCTAAACATCAGCATTTTCTGTCCGAGCTCTAATGGAAGGGGTCGGGTGTAAATAGAAATTTATTCCAAATTTTTTTTTACGGAAAATATAATTTCATACTTGCAGAATACGTGTAGTTAACCTTGAACAAAGGTGTAAAGAGTGAAAGTAAATAATTAATTAGAAGACTTACAATGTTGCCACTAGCTTTGCACATAACATGCATATAAGCTTTGGAGTGAGGGTGCCACTCGAACTTGAATAATGGCGTGGGCTCAGCCTTTAGCAAATTTTGGGCACAATACCTAAGTGGCATCTCCGGAACCACCACATAATGCTCCGTCACCGGAAAGGAATGGACCCAACCTGGTGCCGGCCTGCCCCGACAATTCACTCGCCCCATCACCTTTCTCTCGTTTGTTCCCGCCTCCATCCTCACCACTAAGTACCCCGGGTTTATTAAATCCGGTAGTAAGGTCAAGAACTCACGATCAGTCACAATCGGGTGAGCCGAGTGTATCAACCCACCCAAATTGTCACTATACTCGAACTTCCCTAATGTGTCCAATGTGTCGGGATCTATGACGATAGATCCTTTTACTGTCTCCGTCAAGCAAACAACTCGGCCGTCCCCGAGCTTCACGACTCCGGTGTTTGCGTTGTCGGTCAATGATGCACCGGAGAATAGGTTAGCTAGGTCGCCTATATAGGCTAAGAAATTGTCGGGTTTTGGGATTTCGGAGAATTCTCTGTAACATAGTTTGTTATTCTTCTTGGCGGCCTTGTAGGCTTCGGATTCAATTTGACGGTGTCCCATGAAGAGGCGGCCGTTGTCGAAGTGGAGGCGGACAAGGGTGGCGTAGCCGTCGAAGAGGTGGCGGAAGTTGTAGTCGCCGATGTGCCATAGCCCCGGACCATTCCTTAGGTATGTTCCATTCTGCATGGAAACAAATTAATTTTTTCCAATCAATTATTTAGTTAGTGCTAGTTGTTAATTAATTAATTAGTGCATTAAATTATATATTTGTAATGAGACTCCCACGTAATCGGGGTCAAGAGACCATGACTTGTTTTCTTGGTGAGGAGAATTTGTATTTAAACAAATGAATTAACTATTAATTGTTACTTAATTAAACTTTTGAAAATGCATCATAGATTAATAGAGAATGCTTCCTCATTGTATATTAGCTATATTTATTATATTATATATACTATTTAATACTATTTTGATATGCATAAAAGAAAATTTTACGTGATATATATGCAAATTAATAATTTTTTATGCTGATATCAAAATACATATTCAATATATATACTACATAATTAATCTTGATCTTTTAATTATAAATATAGTCAATTTATTTTCCATATATATAAAATATCGATATTATGTTTGGATATATATATCAATGGAAGAACGAGTTAAAAAAAACATATAAAATGAGGTACGTAGGTAGGTACCAGCCAGAGGGGGATTTGGCCTTGAACCTGAAGCTCACCCTGCCATCGTTCCTGCTTGACACTAGTCCAAGCTACAAGCTTCTCATAATTAGTTTGAATTCCTTGTTTGGGGAGAGCAACAACTGGTGTTGGTCTACTAGCAACATTTGAGATGCTTAACCTTGGACTACCAAACACTACTTTTCTACTCAAAATTGTATTCTTTTTCTCTGTGGAAATTCTTTTCCCCCCTGCAAGAAACGACGACGATTCCATATCATGTGTTGTTAATTTTGTCGAATAATAACTAAAGGGTTTGATGGAAGAAAACATGAGGGAGAGGGAGGCCATTATTGATGCTAATCAACCTATGTATCTATGTCTGAGAATTGTAGAGAGTGTATGGAGGGAGACAGCATATTTATAGGACCTATATATATATATATATATATATATATATATATATATATACAACCAAGGTTGTAATTGGGCTCATTACATAACTATGATGTAACATTTTTTATGAATTAAATTAGTGGAATCTTGACTGCTGCAATTCCTCTTTACTACATGACATATATGGTTGATAATAACATACCATTACAAAAACGGAATAATAGGGTTTTGAAATTACCAAACAGTTCATAATTTGGCAATGATATGGAGTGGGTGCGTTAATTTGTCTAATCAAAATCAGATTTATTTGGAATTACCATTGTTTATTACTATTATAATATATTTAATTGGATTTGTATATTGTATTCATGAAATATTAACTTGGATAGAAAAGCATCTGGTTCAACTACTTTCCCCAATTAAAACTGATTGAATTCCTATTAATTTAGACAATCTTGTTTGTCTATTACCTTTTTAGTTGCAACTTGGTTTTAGTTTTGTTCTAATTCAACAATTAAAAGGAAAAGAGAAAGAAAGAAAGAAAAAGTACCGGACAACAAGTACACGATGTATGGTCCAAGACTGAGGTTACAAGAACAAGTTCGAGATTATGGGTTCGAGTCCCACCAGATGTGTAGATATTTATCTTATTTTATATGAATTATTGCAATTTATTGATTAAATCCAGAATTATTATATTTTATTATTTATTGATATATGGATTGGAACGATAAAATATCTAAAAAAAATATATAGGATGTATGATTTGTCCTGAGAATGAGGAAAGGAATATGCCAATCATAAACAAATATATATAAAAAGAAAGAATATGCCAATCATGATATTTGTTTTATAATATGTTTTTGTTGGTTTTTTCCTTTACAAATATATATATATATATTGTTGATGGTAACATTTTGATGCGACATGGTACATTAATTGTGTTTTTAGCATTTTCCCTAGTTTGGTTAGAGAGATTACAAGGAGCCAATATTGCACACGCACGGTAGGACCTCCAATCACAATATTAGCCGTGCAATGCGACTTTTACTAGTCATCAACTACTTGAATCATCTATTCTCCTGCTATTTATTATTGTACGTCCTTCTATTATTATTCTTTTAATTCAGAAAATTATATTTAATTGAAAATTGAATTTTTATTGTTATTTATAATACGATGAATAATTGTTCAAATCGTTGATATTATGTGAGCGCGTGCAATTATCTCATTTCGATTAAGCTCTTATTATATTTTTAATTGCGATAAGGAGCTTAATTGGTCTCATACCAATTAATGTAATTATACAAAATTAGTAGATTGAAAAAAATAAATACATAGAGAGAGGGATGAAGAATGAATGGGTGCGGGTGCGGGTGCGGCCGTTGAAAGTGCAATTTCGTAAATGATGATTTCTCATAGTCCATACTCCTTTGGGAAAGTGGGGTTTCTTGAAAATAATTAAATAAATAGGAAATACAGTATGTGGAATTAGGAGAAATTAGGGTCCATCTGTCTCCCACCTATACCCTCTAATTATGAATATTCTTCACACTCCCACCATAATTATACCATTTTTTTACTTTTAACTTTTACAAGATATATAACAAAAATAAATATTCATCATTAAATCCTAACAATAAAAATTATCTCGCCCGTAGTGATGATGTTAATGATATATTTGTGATCATTTAATTTGTAAATATTATTAATATAGTAAAGATAAAAATACTTATCATTTATTGTAAATCATATATAAATAAAATTTTAATTTCACCACTTGATCATATGCTATTATATATACAGATTTAATAATTTTATGGTGTGTGGGAATGAAGTTGTAACCAAAACGTCATGTCTACCTTAACCAGCAATTGAAATGAAGGCAAATTGCTAGTGTCCCTTCATGTCTCATTGATTCCTACACATATCAATCGAAGATGAAATATAAAATGCCCAATTTGTTTGTGGCGGACAAAAATTAGCCTTCACCACCAAACCCATCATTCTAATGATTTTTCACTATTTGTTTTCTCCTCCAACTTCACCATTTTTTTTTAAGTATTTATATAAAATTATATAAATACATCAATGAACAAAATAATTTCAATTCAGTCAATATATTAATATAACTTAGAACAATAAAAAAATTACAAAATAAACTCAATAAAATAATATAAATACATACGTAAATTAAGACAAATACGTACACATTTAATTAAACTCAAATTCATTAATAGAAGTTCAGTCATAATTCATGAAATTTTAATTTTTGAGCAGTAAATTAAGAAGTGATTGAAAATATAGATGTGAGTTGATCTGTGATATGGGTGGTTGATACAATATTAGTTAATTTGAAATGTGGGACGATGCTAATTGCACTAACGTGTCGCGTCGGCAACTTGCTTGATAGCTGACTTGGTCAACCTTCATTGTCTCTTCCTATTATGTATTACACATTCTTACGTCATATGATGTTCACTTCACCTTCATTCACATTCTCATTTCATTTTCATTTTCTTACTTATAAACATGCAAAAAGGAGGTCGTAGCAACCATTTTTATATTTAATATGATCAAAGAATTTTTCTATCATCATAAATTATTCAATTTAAATAAATAAGTACTATATATTTAAAAAATATGATCTCGATCCAAAAATCCAGATCATTAACTTTGACGAGTTTGATTCATTTTATGACGAGAAATAAAGAACATAATTTATAGAGAATATAAGACCGTATCCGCTTATAAGTTATGCCACGTTAAAATGCAAAGCAAACCATAATTATGTTTTATAATTGAGTTAGAAATTTTACATTATGAGTGATATCATATCTAAATTAGTTACAATCATAATTTATAATTCTGTATCACAAAAAATAAATATTGGTTTCATCTAAATTTACCACGTCAGTAATGAGAGTGCGATAACTTAAATTTGAATTCAAGACCTCGTTTTTATTTAAAATAAAAGTAATGATTCTTTAAAAAAAATAAAAATAATACCAAACTCAATTAAATATTGATGGCTGTCTGAAGTTTGAATTTTTTGTTTTTGATATAAGTCTGCAGATTGATTTGAAATCCTCATTTTGTGATTAAAAAAAGAGAAAGCAGAAGTGGGGACTGAATCAACTAAAGTGGAAGGAGAGTGAAAGGATGGAGGTGTAGGAATAGCTAATGGTTGAAAAAGGCCAATTCCTGAAGATTCTTAGTGCCCATCAGACCCATAATATGTATATATCACAATCATGATTAATTAATTGGTTTAAGTCAACTTTAATTAAACAATGGGCTTCAACCACGATTTAGGATTAACCCCATAATTCTTTCTCAAATTAGGTTTGGCAGTTACGGAGCAATTGTGATATAATTGTTATGTGATTGGTCACTTTTAATTCTTGAATTATATATCAATTATACCGCAAATGCATTTATTATACTTATCGCATAATTAATATAAATCCGACCAAATTCAATTTGAGTGGAACAACACATACAACTACCCTCGGATTCTTGACATTGACATCCATCTTATAATAAATGAAAAATACATTTTAATTTTAATAATCTCTTTATTTTAGTTAGATGGATTTTTCAATTTTAACTACCTCTGTTTGGGCTTTTGGCAGTATAAACAAATCAGGCCCAGAATGTTAAACCCAATGAACAGTTGGAAGTCAGATCAGCTGTCAAAGCCCCACAATCGCACAAATTTAAGGCCTCCGACATTGTTGTTTATAGCCCAATAGTATATTGGCCCAGAATGTCACGCGAGTTTAATATATTCCCTGAAATCATAAATCGCTTATAAAAATACTTACAAACTGCTCAGTCAGCACAATTCTCACATCGACAGAGACAATCGAAGCTAATACCTTTTGGATTTTTCTTTAATTCGACGTAAGTTAAGCATGTTTAACTTCTTACGTACTTAACAAAACTACTTAATTTTCCATCCCGAAAAATTTATAAACTCAATAATGTTGCATTCAGACTGACGGGTTTAAAATTAGGAATTCCAAATTCATAGTAACAAATTCACAAAATGTTTTTGGACACTTGAGTGCTGCAAAAATTTTCAAAAATCTTGAATTTTTATTTTAAACTTATATTATGTAAAATAGTAATGAATTTTAAATTCGTCTAATACAAAATTATTTAAAAAATCTATTCTCGAAATTCATTTCTCAAATCCAAATGATTGCATCCAAAGGGTTGGACGTCGGATGTTGTCCAGAGCTTCTTGGACTGAATGCTAAAGAAAAAACATGTCACAAATTTTGGGCATGAGTGCAATGACAGTGATGGGTTGAAATTTGGCAAAAAATGGTGGTCCTATCAACATGAGTCGTACAAAAAATGCAGATTTTCATGGGTAAAAAACTTAGGTATAAAGAGAGAGAGAGAGTGGTTGGTGAGTGGTGGTGAATGGAACTCATCACATGGGCCTCAATTTACGTTGTCTCCAGGAGTGAAAGTTATAGCCGACAAGAGGGTGATGACAGGCTAATGGGTAGCTGAAGACTTGCTGACACTCCTCATCCTCATCAGTTGCAATCATGCAACTTAATATGTCTCCCAACTCCAAGATTTGGGGTGAATTTGTGAAAACCTGTTTTTCACTTCTTCTCCGTTTTGTGTGTGTGCACTCGAAACTGCACGCACGGATTATATCGTCTTCTTTCCCTTTCACTTTGTCAGATCATTACATTTACACACTCTCTATTACTACCTCAATTTGTTACTAATCAGCTTCAATCATTGTCTCTTTCCACCAACTATGTCTTCAATAATCAACTCTTCCCAAAACTCCAATTCGGATTAATATCCCTTAAATATGAACTAATTAAACAGTAAGCGTAATATTTTTACCCCACGATTGATAAATCACATATCATGTGTAATATGATTGATTTGGTTCGACTAAACTTGATTTGTATACGAATTTTTTCATTTTTCATAGCCTCTTACACTTTTTTTTACGTATAGTTGATTTATTCTCAATCATCCCTGAAAAATTACCTTCTCTAATCGTAATTAATCTCTACCAAACGGATATTTTGTTTTATAGTAAATTATATTAAAAATTCTTGAAATTACATCTAATTATACAAATATTTCTTGGGATATATCACATCAACACCCATTAGGTAGTGTACCTTTTATTTTATGAAGAGCAAGAGATATTTATATGATTAAGTCTAGTTTCTTTGTTTTTTTTTAAGAATAGGTAACTGAGTCTAACTTTAATAAACAGTCCAGATATTTTATTTTATTAAAAAATGTGTTTGTCTCGAATTTTCTGTTCTCATAATTTTTTATTCCAAACATTGAAATGGACATATTATTCTTTGAACTGAATTTTATTGGAGATAGTATTATTAAATTTAATGTAATTGCAGGATGACGAGATAATTAACTTTAATTTTGGAATCATGACTTTATCCATTCCAAATGTAAGAAAGGAAAGGAGTAGAAGAGAATATGTGGGTTGAAATTAAAGGGAAGAAAAGAAACTGAAAGCAGACGAGAAAAATTGAAGGTATTGAGCACGTGAGGAGGACAAAATGTGTCGTTGAAAATTGCTGTCTGTCATTTATAACTATAAAATGAAGGAATAATTATACCCCCTCTTGTGAGATTTGGTATAATTACACATAAATTTTTTATAGTTTAGAAAATTATATTTAATACATTTGAGGTTTGCTTTCATCTTACAAATAAGTACATTCGTTTAAAATTCACTGAATTTGCTGATATTAACAAAAAAACTGAATGAAATCGATATTTACCTTCAATTGGCTGATTATTGAGGTCAAACAATTTCTCTGGAGTAAAAACCCTCATAACAGTGAATCTATACCTCCTTACATGCATTAACAAGTAAAGACTTATGAGAATAATTTGATCATAAAAAGATTTATTTGATATGAAATAAGTTAGTGACAAACCAATTATGTATTAATATGAATTTTTTTTTAATTTTTTTTGTTAATAACAATACATTCAGTGAATTTTGACTAATGAATGGATTTATTAGATGAAAACAAACCTTAGAGGTGCTAGATATAATTTTCCAAATTACAAGAAATTTCATTAA
>NC_026150.1:17072104-17082342 GCF_000512975.1 Sesamum indicum
TATCCTAAAATAAAATTATATATATGTAATTATATAAATGAAAAAAATTGCAAGCCGCAAAATATCAGGGCTAGCTGCACCTATTTTTCCTTTCTTCAATTTTTGTGGGCTCTCTCAAGTATGTATTTATGCCGTCAACGAAGGCTTGCTCGATTGATAAAATTGATATCTCATAATTAAGAAGATTTTATATGTTCGATTCATGAAAACGAACATACATTTATTATAGTAGTTTGTTATTATTATTATTATTATTATTATTATTATTTTTTGATCTTATTTGAATATATTTATTGGCATGAACTATTGATATATTGAATCAACATTTGAATTTGAAAATATGTATTGGATCAATATTTTGAGATATATGTCTACTTCTGTGGTAATTTATTATTATTTTTTATCTCGTTTGAATGCATTTATTAATTTGAACTATTGATATATTGAATCAATATTTAAATATGAAAGTACGTATTGAATGATAAATTAAATCAATTTTTGAATTAATTAAAAGTAAGTAACTGATGTAATAAATAGTATATTATAAAAAAAAATATCAAACTCGATTAGTAGGAATGAATCACTTCCCACCAAATAATTGGCTATGTAGACGATTTTTTCTATTGATTTGAAGTTGTATTTGTAAATAATTGACAAGTATTTCTATAGGGGAATTATGGTATTAGGACTACCCGTTGGCCTGTCTAATCCATTGGAACTAAAATCATTCAAATTTTTGTCCTAAAAAGAAAAATTATTTGTGGGAAAATTAATATGAAAATAAAAAAGAAAAAAAGTGAAAAGACAAGAGATGTTGATGGCTAAAAAACAAAGGTGAGATGATGTTTCCGTACAGAAGGCAGCCCCCCCGTGAGGCGACGTGGCATTATCATCATCACCACTTCAACCCCTCGCCCTTCACCTTCACTCATGCCGACATGGCCGCCAGCTGTTACTTTTCTTAATTACTGCATCTCCATCTTCATCCAATATTCTACTTCTCTTTTTTTTATTACTTTATTATAAATTATATATTCGTCAAAACTTAATTATATCTATTAGTTATTTCTCACAATTATTAATATGTCTTGAAAAATTAATTAATTTAGTATTATATTTGACAACAGCAATTTTTATTTCAATTACAAAAGAGAAACTTTAATTTTTTTTTCTCTAACCATATGATCTTTTTATATGCTCGTGGCGATTGTGTGTATGAGACAATTACTTGTATTAATTAAAGTAATGAGGGTCGTCGGCTCTGATTATTCTCGTGTTGTTTAGGGGGACGAGAGGGGTCGTCTCAGTTGACAATTTTGCACCCCAGAAGATCGATCGATCGATGTCCAAATCACCATTTTTGAAACCTTACTTTGCTTGTCGGATTTGATCCACACCAACCTCTAAAGGGACTATGAAAACATTTGTCCGTTCCATCTTCGAGCTATAATGCAATCATTGACATCAATTTCAAAATGCAAAATGAACCCTTTTCTAATTAATCCCTTGATCTTATTTAATTTTAGTCCGGAAAATTAATGTATAGTTATATATATATATAAGGATAATTTTGATAATGGTCCTTTTTAATTCATCAATCTTGATCATTAATTTTGTAACTTTTTTATTTGAGAGAAATTAAACGAGACGATTTATTTATTATTTCAATCGTTTTCAAGAGAATAATCTAATCCTACATTACTATTGTCCGCCATTGGATTATGCACAATTCTTTTATTTTATTATTTTTCATACTTATTTTAATTACCTCGATCATGACTTTTTCTTATAAGATAGTCGTTGAAAGCCTCATTCAGCAATAAAATATTTCGTTTTCAATTTTTAAATTATAAAAAATATTAAAAAAGTATTCTGAATTCTCCATCAATTTATGAAAGAATTACAAGTAACAAATAATAAATTTGAACTTACATTTGGTGGGACTTAAAACTTCAAATCTCATAATTTGTAGCCCAATAAGGCATTATTTAGATTAGATAGATTAGTATCGACATGCTCCAATGCATATCTGTACGTACTGACGTTTTCCAATCAGCAACCATACATACATCTATAGCCACCTTCCAAGTAGCTAGCTAGGTGTTATAATATTAATTAGGGTTGTACAATTATATATGCTATGTATTTATATATATTCTTCCAAAATGATGTCCCCATGCATTTAATTTGATTGGATTAATACAACAATTGAAAGCTTAATTTGTGTAATAATTCATATATTTTCTTTCTCCGTATCGAATTTTCTATTCAAAATACTGTTACACCTTTTAATTTATTTATAAGAGAATTTTATACACGCAACGTATATACATAACATAGAATAAAATATGCAACGTGAATTGCCATATATGGAAAATTAGGGTTTGTAATTTGCAGCACAGAAAGAAAAACCCTAAGTCCCAATCAAACTTATTGGAATCAACACTGTTCTAAGATAATATATATAATTAAAAGAGGTGCAGCAGCAAGTAGTTATTAATGTCATTAATTATTATTAGTGGCTCCTAAAGCGAATCTTAACTGAATCATAAGGGGACAGACCTATTGATTATTTCTTAATTCGATTGCACACGTCGGATTTTTGTTTTTTCCTCCTATAGCAGTATTAATGCAAATTAATTATAATTTTTGGAGAAAATTAACCACTCCCACTCACAAAATGCGACACCATCAAATGTACAAGTCAAGAATCATTAGCATTATTTTATTTTATTTATTTATTTTGTGTTTTTGTACTATATATATATGTATGATCATATTTCAGTTACCTCAAATGGAATTTTGTGAGTATTTAATTGTTGCAGGGGCCGGGAGCACTGTTGGACATTGGAAGACTTGTAATTCTATGCCTTTTGTGGACCCAAAGCATAAAGTACGATTATTCTTCTTCATTAATTATGACAATAATAATACATAATAGCCATTTTTATTAAAGTCCTGTTTGTGAACAGTTTTAATTATATGATCAGGACAACAAAAAAGTTGAGATTTGGGTTGTCGACGCTTTGAAATGTTCGGATCTTTTTTTATTTTTTTTTTGCTAGGATGATATATAGTTACTTATTTGACCGAAAAAAATGGGGTTATAGAAAATAGGGTTGAATACGTTTATACCCTCAAGATTAAGTTTAATTATGCAGACATTCTGTTTTTTGTAAAATCACAAGTATACATCTTGAATGGCAGCGATCGGTGTAATTTCTTTCAGTGGGGTTTGTTTAAGTTTTTCCCCTGAGAAGGTGTCGATGCATATTATAATTATAATATCTGGGGCGCACTTATTATTTTACTAAAAAAGAGAAAGAGAGTGTATGTATATTTAACCTAATCTCCCAGGAAATGTCGATGTATATAATTTATTTTATAATAATTATATTTGAGAGAGAAAATAATATTTTTGATACCCATTTTCGAAAGGAAAGAGCTGATTTTTTGCGATCAAATTATGTAACACCACTTGTGTATTTTAATGTGAATATCAACTTCCATTATTAGTAAACAGCGACTGCTCTGCTGCTTCTCGTTTCTTTCTTGATTCTGATGACTAGGGTTTTACCTACGTATAATTTTCAAGAAATACATACAATAATTTTGTGTACTGTACGTACATGCCAATGTCCATAAACGTCAAAATATACGTATACATGACGTATAATAAGACGGATTCTCTTTAATGTATAATCTAGTTGATGGTCAAGTGTGACAATGATCACAAAAAAGAAGGGTTGGTTTCAACTTTCAGCATCATATCTTGGTGATCAGATTTTTTTGTTGACGTGTAACCATGAGGGCCTCTTGATTTTCCAGAGCCATACCCACCTAATTGTTGAAAGTTCTGCTTGTACTTATCAGGTTTTGCTCGTATTTATCTTTTTGTTCTCAATATTTGTTTTTTATTAGTATTTCAATATTTAATTTTTGTTGAATTTGTTGCCAACTAGAGTTCAAAGTGAGTTTGGAAATTTAACAAATTAAATAGTCTTCATTTTTTTTTTCCGGTCGATAATTCTAATCAATCAACATACTGCTATTATAATATTGAATATATAATATATTAATATTTTTAAATCAACCAACAAATTTAAAATAATTAAAAGAATAACATATTTCTATTAATAGTAAAATAATTAAATACCTATATTAGTAGGGTTCAAAATCATACCTTTTTAATTATGAGACCTCAATAATCTTCATTTATTTATGTCAAATTTAATAGGCAAGATTGAATTCAACGTATAAGTTATAGGTTGCTATTAATAATTAATATTCACTATCGTTTTTTATTTTTAACCATAATAATTAAGCAATACTAAAATCATATTTCTTCTACTGCATTTTATTTATTAAAAAAAGTTATATATATACATAATATGCATATATTAAATAAATTTAAATAGAAAATCCAATTCTCTGATTTAGACAGGTTGCTTTTGAGGGGCTAAATTAATGACAAAAAAAAGTAATAATAAATGCAGACAAAAAAGAAGTAGTCGCGAAAAATCAAACAGAACCATATGCTTTTGGTTGTTCCTCTTTTTGTGTATGGTGACCAAAAGCAGACAATTGACTAAATTAACAAAATAATAAACTAATTAAAGTGGGTGAAGATTTGTTTGTGAAAAAGCCCTTATCTTCGGTGAATAACCCCTTCATCTCCACATTTCCTTCATTGCTATTTGAAACCACCACCACTTGCCTCCCCCACACCCCCAAACTCACCTCAATGCAGTCACGTCGCAGTCCAGGTCCCATGAATAAATTTGAGGTCGATGATTTGAATTTCATCATATATGTATATGTTTATCGAATTTTATGTGAATCTATTTATATTTGTATTTATTTCAGTTAATGTAGTAATGTAAATTTATTAATCGATTGATATATTATGTCCGATTAATTACGTAACTCCCAAAGATTACAAAATTCCTCATTTACAAAATATTGATGAAATGATGAAAATATAAATTTTTGTAACTTATGAGACTATTAATGAGAATTCGGTAACTAATAGGATGAAAGCGTACCAATCCTAAGATACAGGACAGAAAAATGCTATTTCTTAACATACCCATAAAATCGAGCTTATGGTCATATATATGTACCTGTAACATTATATGACCTGATTAATTTTAATCAATAAACAAAAACATCGTCAATAGATTGAGAAGTACTTCTTGGCTATATATAAGTTCATTAAATTGAGCAGAACCATTTCAATTAATATGTTTTTTTTCTTCTTCTTGTTTCATTAATTATTTAATTTTTTTTTTTCTATATTGTGTTTTCCCAGCAGAATTAATAACTCATAAAAGTAGAATAGTATCATATTATATTACAAATTTATTTAATTTTGAAATATCAAAATCGCAATAACTGGCACTAGGGTAGGCCATTGCACTCCAATTATTTTTCATATATGAATGAAAGAAATATTATTTGACAGTAGAGGCCTCAACTTGCCCTAATTAATGTCCACCATGTCAATAATATAAGTACTAGCACAACATCGACCCCATTATTTATTTATTTATTTTATTATTTTTAGTATATGAGTATTGACCGATTATTCTCGTCCCGTTGTTTGATAGTACAAAAAAAAAAAAAAGAAGAAAAACAATTCTCGCAACTCATATTATGATTTTGCATTTAAGGATGCTGTCCTGACTTATTTATTTTTCTTTATATATTATGTAAATTAATACATAGAATTTATTGGATATAACTTATCAGCTTTAGGGCTTACAATGTACCATCATATCAACCAACTACCATAAATATTATCAGAGCATGTCTTGATTTGAGTTGTCCAATTTTCATAAATACATGAAAACACAAACACACAACAAAACAAAAAAAAAATGAAAAAAAAAAAAAAAGATGTTATGGGCTGTTTTCGTCTACGTACTCTTCCTCCATCTGTGATTCTGATCTGCACCAATAATGTTATTCCCACATGTCATGAAAGGAAAAGACATGCTCCACTTTAATTACCCAAAAATAAAAGGTTTTAGTTTAATTATTTACCTAATTATTTTTTGTCAAGGGTATCTTATAATAGTGTTTGAGAAAAAGAAAAGTAAAGGGGGGCAAGAGCGATCATTTCATGGGGGGGGGGGGGGGGGGGGGGGGTAGAAACCGTGATTATATTGCTGTATCAATGTCTTAATAAATTGAGTAATTGAGTCATATGTGAATTTGATTAATGATGGGTGTCGAATCCATCAAAAATAATTTCTACGAACACTTTTGTAGATGTGTGAGTGGGGTCGAATCCACAGAGATTGATTTTAAATTAATTCCTTCAAAAACAAAAATAATTAGGAGGAGTTTTGATTGTAAAGAAGAATAAAACTAAAAAGCTAATAAAATTAGAAGAGATAAATATAAGAGGAGAATGTTCCAGTTAAAGATAGGATCACACTTAATTGCACGGTTGATCATAGATGCAAAGATAACAATTATTCATGATAGATAAATTGGTTATGGCAATTGGTACGACCTAACAACCTCACCTTTCCTTACCTTGTGGATAGTCAAGGAACGTCCGTTGACTAAATCCCTAATCAGTAAACAAACTTGGTCCTCAAGATTTACCGACAGCATTAAGAACTAGAAAGGCCCAATTCTAACCAATAAATTCCTACGAGGATTTATTTAAGTTAGATTGTGCATTCCCCACAACATAATCGAAAACTTCTACATAATCAATTATGTTGTGTTACCACTAGTTATCGAACTAAACAAACAATTACGGATTTGAAAGTTCAATTGGCTAGGCAAATATTCTTGACAATAAATCAGATTATTTGTAATAAAAGCACAGAGAACAACACAAATACCAATATGAATAAAAGTAGAAAGCATAAATTAGATCTCACAACCCGTTGGATTTAAGCGTTCACCAAGTCTTCAACCGGAATGAGAGATTTAGCTAGACATGCTCATGGAAGAATGCATGAAAAACAAAATAATATAAAAATGTAGAGAAATAGAAGAGTTCAAAAGTTGTCTCTTAAAGTGAATTACATCACCTATTTATAATAGCTAGATGCCTAGTTCTACTAGGATTAGAAGTAGATTCCTAGTTGAACTAAAAGACTTATAGAGATAAAATTATAATCCTAGTTAAACTCTTCCTTCATCAGAGGTAGTCCAAGTAGCGCCAAACTCTTGCCAAAAATTGAGTTTGAGTCTTGTTTGAATTTCCATTTTGTGCTTTTCTTCATTTTCCATTTCTTTTGTCCTAATGCTGCAAAATAATATTTAATTAGGAGCATTTGGTCACAAAATAGGCTAAAATAATATATAAAATAAGCACAAAATGCGATCCTATCAATTAATAAATCAACATAATTAAGCATGCATGATTAAATAATAAATTACAGGATAAATTACGACAGATTCTCCTAAGGTTAGGTCATAATTACAAATATTTTTTTTATTATTTGAAAAATTATAAATACCCTATTGAAATGAATGATTGTGTAATATATATCTTCTTGTGACAACTCATTGTAGGGGGTATTTGTTAGATAACTGTTAATTTTAAGAGTATTTATAATTTTTTAAATTACGAGGAGGTATTAAAATTATAGTAAACTTTGAGGGACTCTTCGTAATTTACTCCTAAATTATAATAAATTTACATGCAAGTGAAACATTAACCCATAAAATCCGAATTCATAATCTGGAATTAAATTATATTACTTTAACCTTAATCCTTCTAAATTTCAGTGATGGCACATCAATCAATCACCAAATACTGCCAAACACGGGGGATTTGTTCTAGTAATCCCTCATCACTTACCTCTAATTATTATATCACAAATCATATATATGGATTGGAATTCATTATTACACTTTCTCAGCAATAATGTAACTTTCTTACACAGGAAAAAATAAAATGAAAAGTTACTATTTTTTCAGCAATTATGATCAATCATTACTATACATAGAAATAATTCGTCGACAGTTTTCCGCTTATAATTATTTATTTTATGATAATCTTACAAAATAATCTCATTTAAAATACCAACATTCAACCGAATTTTCATTAATTAATATATATAAAAATTTCATATCTATGTAAGTCGTCATCACAAGTCGTCGCTAATCCATTGATTAATTAAACCACATATAATAGTGGAGGAATGATTAGTTGGACGATATGACTGAACGAAAATTTTCATGTTTGTATTTATGTATGCCGGGAAATAGAATCTGGAGTTGGTAATTGGATGCATGCACTTCAAATCAATCACTAATTAAGAGGGTTTAGTGATAAAAACCACGTGATTTTAAGAGGCTTAACAATTAATTATTAATTATTCATATTATCTTACTACTTAAGGGTGGGATATATATATATATGTATATACATATATATTTATTTTTGAAGTAGTAAATGCAAAATACAAGGAAATAATAATTCTAATTTTTTAATTATAATTGTTGGAAATGGGAATTTCATTACCCAAAAAAAAGAAAAATAAGGAAAATTCATAATGTATGAAACTTGATGGAGAAGCATATTTTGGTAGGTGGAATATTTTGGAGCTGTATTAGTTTAATGTTTATTTTCTGGCAGATTCTGAGGTGTTACAGTTACATATCATGAAATTATGGTCTGATTGGTTTTGGTTTTTGTTAAACTTTTGTTTTTGTTTTTCTAGAACAGAGATTAATGATGGCCTCTCTGGGCCATTTTGATTTGACAAATTGTACATCAGACAACCTCGATTTCTGTGTTTAATTTCACTCAACCCCTTCTTTTTCTTCAATTCTACATTTATTGCAAGTCGGTCAATAAGGGATGGATTAAGCCTTCTAATTTTCATATTATTTTTTCACTAGCATGCCATTTATTATATCATTTTAATATATTCGTAGGTTGATTTAGTATATTAATAATTCAAACTGTTAAAGATCATTGTTGTATCACTTAAAAAATATATAATATTTAACCACAATTAATTGTTATGGTTAATGGTAAATAATTATTGATCACGACCACACAATGGTGTTTAACCGCGATTTTTGCGAAGGTGGCTATAACGTTTGCCATGGCTGAAAGCCATGACAAGCGTTTTGATCATGACTATTAGTCGTGGCAAATAATTTTCTAATGGTGGAAAAACTAGTTTTTTGTATATCAAAGTTAATATTAGTCATTTATCATGGTTTTTAGCCATAGACATTAATATTATAGTCAATAATAATATTTTTTTAGCGTATATGGATACGAGTAATTTATACATGCATTCCATAACGACATACTGATTGGATAATTGAAGTTCCTCAAAACCAATAGTTTGTTACTTATAAAACGTTAAAAATTGACCAGATCGAACGACACAAAAACCACAAGTAGTGGTGGGTTCAACATTGCAAATAATGTCAAGAATCAGACATACCCAGATGAAGAAACCTTGGAATGCACTACAGAGTTCCAAGGTTGTTGTATGTATGTAGTAGCATTTGGGCACTGTCCTTATGTACATTGGAATCAGTCAGTCTATGACAAAAGTATTTTTGGCAACCCAAAAGCGTTTTTTGTACAATATCTATGAACAAAGGTGATGTGATAGCATTGACCCACACATTGTATGGATCAAGAGGTCGATCGATGATAACTTGACATAATTGTGCATGCAATTAATTAGGTTGTAATAGTGCCTACACAATTACTCTTGTCTGATTTTGTGCAAACTGTAGTATTATTGCAAAAATCAAACAGTGGGAGTTGATTTGAACCACGGAAAGAATAAAAAAAGACAAAAGATGGAAAGAATCAAGACAGAAAACGAACCCCTTCTCTAATCTTGGGAAATGAATTCCAGTTGTCCGATGTTGTCTATTGGGTTAGTTGTTGTAAAATCAAGGGGTAAAGTGATTTTTCAAGCAATGAAAAATACTTGTAATTATACCAAATTGCAGAAAAGCATGTCGTAATCTACCAAAAAAAAAATAAAAATACAAACATAAAAAAGCTAATTCCTTCAAGGATACAATGAATTGGCGTGACAGAAATCACAACCAAACACTTAATAAAAACTATGAAAAGCTTCTGCAGAGTACATATATCACAGATCACATAATTTAAAAATTCAGAAATAAATAAACAAACAAATAAAAAGGGATGAAGTGCATTGAAGTAGATGGTTACGTGAAATTGACTTCTGTTAAATTGATTTATTTGGGGGGGGGGGGGGGAAAAA
>NC_026150.1:17082352-17086112 GCF_000512975.1 Sesamum indicum
TTTGGGGGGGGGGGGGTCAAAAATTTCAGAACGTGGAAACAAGGCCAGCCGCATTGGGTTGCTTTAAATAAGTTAGGACACTACGCTTTCAACTCTTGCCTACCTTCTCTTACATTATTAATCAAACATCACAATGTGTGGTGATCTGCTCAAATTCAAACTACACATTCTCTTAAATTCACAAATATTCCCCGTATGACACGATGTCCCTCCGTCTATGCCATTAAATTTATATTTTATTTTCGTATATACAGTACACTCCGACCATTTTTTATTAGTAATTAGTGAAATTTGCAATATTTAGATATTCGATATAAGCAATTAATCAAGTCTTTTTTTGATGCTAACGTAAAAATTAAAAATGGCGTAAACTTTATACATACTTATCATATTTTGGTAAACAAAAAAAAAAAAAAAAGAATTATATATATCATTTATCCAGTCTAACTAACCTAACTCCCACAACCAACCAAACTTAGTCGTTGTGAGGTACATATTATAATTGTTACTGTGCAAGAAGTGATTGTTTTTGAAGTAGTTGGATGAAGTTGAACCGGCTTCTTAAAATAGATGGTCTCATCCGTAACATGTAATAAATACAGACAAACCCTTTGCCCAACAGCTGCTGCTGTTGATTCTTACATAATTTAAGACATTCAACTCTTATCATATATCGTAATTCTTAATTTTTCTCAAGATTGTTGAAATCTATGAATGCGGAATAATTGCTACTGTTATCTTAAGTTCTTTGAATATTTAAATTTATTCTTAATTTCATATCTTCCCTACAATAAAAATTTATCAGAATAATAATTTTAATTTTTTAAAAATAATTTCATAATTACAATTTTTCTCTTTTTTCGCAATCCACTTCTTCACGCTTTTCTTTCGCCTTACTTTTTCATTTTTTTTTTATCTCACAAACTTTCATATTTTTACAAAATTCACAATTATAATTTTCTGTCGTCTCGCGGATTTCTTTACACCACAGTTGTTTTTTTATAATTTTTTTCATTTTACACCATATTTTCTTTTTATACGTTTACGAAAATTGCATGCAACAATGACTAGTATGTATGTGTGTATATATATAACCTCTCCCAACTTTGCTTTCCGTACGCCTAAGACTAATTAAATTTTTTATACTAAATCTTATAAATAATTAATTAACAGAATTAATCACTAATTGAATTTCAATAAATAATATTTTTTTTGTATTTCAGTGCAAGAATAATATTTAAGCAATGCTAGAGATTGACGTTCGAACAAACATATATATAAAAATATACTTTTTTTTTTCCAGATTCTATGAATATGGTTAAATAAATAATATTTACTGGTAGCATACTAATATTTTACTCATTAATTTGTTTTGTAGAACTCTGACTTTTACTTTTTCACACTTATACTTCTTTAATATTTAATTCTAATATACTATTACTGTTTCAGTTCTTATTTAATTCCTTTATATATATATGTAATATTTAATTTGTATTTTATCAAATGGTTACAGACATACATAGACCCAACCCTAATTGTATAGGTAAATTATTAGAATAGTCAACCCTCATCATATCATCATCATCATTGTCGTCATATTATTAAAAAAGTTAAAATTTTGCTACACTATAAATGCTACGACTTCAAAATTATGATAATTTAATATTATTAACCATAATTAAATATCATCAAAGAAAAAATTTATATTTTTACCATAATTAATCAATTTTTAGCTATGGCAAAAACATTTGCTATGATTTTGGCCATAGCTAATGTTTTAGCTACATTTACAGAAACAACAGCCAACGACCCTTGTAGAATCATGATTTATTTGTATTTTTTACGCTTTTTTTCTTTTGACTAAAATTATTAATCGTAGCAAAAAGTCATATTTTTTTTAAGTGTTATCATATATAATTATTATTATTAAATAGTTGGTCGACAAATATTCTAAATAAGGATGTTTGTCCTTTTGACTTTAAATGCAATATCTCAAGGAGTATGGTAGCAATTAATTTACAAGAAAATTATTGATTTCTTGAAACCATTTACATAAATATATATATATATGTGTGTGGGTGTTTATATATTCATTCATTGGTTCGCGTGACAATCATAATCGTATATTAATATATAATTGGATTTCGTATTATGATGTGCATGGGCGCTTAATTTGAAATTAATTAGCTGCGATTTAGCTATCACACGTACACGTAAGTACCGGTTTTAATTAAGTATTTCAGTTAAAATTATATCAATGGAATATTTTCTAGTTTAGAACTATGTTCTTTAATTAGTTTGATAATTATATGTCAGAGATTTTTATCGCTTTAAACTAGAAAATAAATAATACATAAATGATACTTTTTCAGTAGACATCGATCTTCGATCCTTTAAGATAAAATTGCTACAACTATTTATTTTAAGCTGGATGGCGGAAAAAAAATAACCCAAATAAATTGGACAAGAAACACATGTGATTTTACTATTATAATTTGATAAATAATTTGTCAACAGAAAATTTAACTAATATAAATTGTAAAAACAACCTGATCAAAGTAATTCTCGGGAGTTACACCAAAGTTTTCTTGAATAAATTTAATTTAATTATTAGTTTCTTGCATGAAGTAACGTTACCAAATTAACAAGAAAATGCAATTAATGAAAAATATCTGCAATATATCGATCGAAATTTAGTGGTTAAGACTAATATTGAGGTCCCACGATTAAGTTGAAGAATCGATTCGAGTTTCAGTGAATGTGTGGGTATTTGTCTCACTTTATGTGATATTGTAATTTATTTGTCCTTAGTTGTTTGTTGAATTGATATATTTTGTCTATTGATCTTAGCCGTATTGATATATTAGTAAAATCGATGTATTACTCAAAAAAAAAATAAAAAATTCCAGCAATATTTGCAAACTCCGGTGATTGAAAAACAAAAATTAAAAAAAATCATAGCACGTATTTGGTACTCTAGAAGGATAAAAGATTAAAGCGTTAAAATACAAAAAATACAGAATGAAAATTTTATTTTTTTTATATTAAAAAAAGAAACCTTTTTGCATTTATACTTATATATATATATATGAGGGGCATGTGAAATAATGAGCATAATTCCAAGAAAGGAACCCTTTCCGGGTGGTAATTATTGAAAAGGACACAAGCAAAATTGCATTTCTATTTCAAGAATGTGTATCATTTCAGCCAATCATCACTAATATATCTTAATTGGGCATATCCATCCGCAACATCAACATATATGCCCCTCCACCCAAGATCAATAACATTATGTTTTCAGCTGAAGTGAACTTAACGAGCAACTGTATGTACGTGGTAACTCTATTCCGACCAGTGTCGTAAAGGCAACTTGTGAGTACGAGTAGGAGTAGATACATGATGGTGGTGGGACTGTCGTCGTCTACTTCCTTCTTTCTCCACTGTCCCAAAACTACACTTTTAACGTTTTCCAACTTTCTTTTTACGTGGTCTTTTTGTCACAGTTAGTAGTACTGAAGCAAGCAAATGTGGTAAAATAAATGCAAGAAAACGAAAATTAGAGGCCTGCCACTGTTTGGGCTTATGGGAAAACTCGTCACTTTCACAGATTCTCCATCATCACCCCCACCACCCAAACAACAACTTCTTTCAGAATTCCATCAATTTCTATCATTTTCTCTCTGTCAGAATTTGAATTTGTGTTGATGAATTTGGTTCAAGAATTCATCAGCTACGTGTTTATTTTCCCATTTCTTGAAAA